>NC_056747.1:526481690-526619190 GCF_019279795.1 Protopterus annectens | reverse complement strand
ATTTTGATTCCTAATAGCTAATTATTCTCATAGCTGGTAATTAGCGCCCTCCAAGAAGCTAGGAGATCTACTATTATATGTTCGTTACAGTAGCCTTTACAAAAGGACTGTATCCTGCCAGAAGACCTCAAGGGAGTGCCAGGCAGAAGGCAATGGGGCCTGGAAGGCTCCTGCCAGGGAGAATGCATCCGACCTCACCTCGTACCTGACGACATTCCTGAAAAATTGCAAAGCCCAGCCAGTCTACAAAGCTCCAGGCCCCTTCTTCACACACCATACATCCACCCTTATCATGAGAGGATATGCTAGTATGAGTGATTTATGGATGCATCAAAACTCAGAATTAACTTTTATCTAGTCCATGCATGCAGACAATTGTAAGTTTGCATCTTCAGCACATTGTCTTTAGGCAATTTTCATATGTATTTTTTATGCAAACTTTTCTTATGTGCATCAGAAAAGGAAAGTAGCTGTGGGCATCAAATTCCATATAAAGACTTGCACTCCTGCTGTGTATTTTGTTAAGGGCCTGAACCCAACATTAAGTGTTTTTTAAGTTAGCCAGTCATTCACTCCTAAGACCATTAGGAATAAATTAAACTCCCTTTGTATTTTCCTCAAGAGCAGATGACTTCAGGACTTGGCATAACTTGAATTTTATTTTGGAAAAGTTAATTAAGCCCCCTTTTGAGCCTACTGCCCCCTGAAGTTTTTGATGTGGAATACAAGCCTATTGGTAGATGTTCTTCATGTTTCACTGTTGCCGTCATCACATTTGGGTTATCCCTGCCAGGGTAGCCCTCAGCCGGCCTGAATACCAGAGACTTAGTATTTCTGCGTTGGTTGCTGATGCTTGAAGACTGACGTCAGGTCATCATTAGTGTAAAGTAAGCCAAGCTGACACCATTACATCAGTCTTTCTTGCCATGGAGCCCGAAGCAGAAGCAGTTTGCACGTGTGGCCAGTTGGCCGCTACCTGAGTTTCGTCTACCGAATTGAAGTTAAAGTCTTCTAAAGCTAAGTACCCCGTTGGGGATCCTTTCTTCTTGCACTAATTGATGTCAGAAAAAGTTAATTGTCTCGCCTGTAGAAAACAAATAACACACCGAGACTTCCACTCTGTGTGCGTCACTTGTTTAGGCCCAGACCACGATGTCCCTCATTGTCGCTTCTGTGCTTTGTTCAACGCCAGAACTATCCATCATTGGGGCCCTTATTGTAGCCAGATATTTTCTCTTGCAGTCCTCGAATTCAGATAAGGCTTTGGTAAGCCATCCGACAGTAGATCTTCTGAAAAAACGTAAAGATAAAGACAGAGAGACACCGCACAGGTCCAAACCTACCGATGACACTTTCGGTAAGCTAGTTGTCAGTTCTCCGGTACTCAGTGAGGTGCTTTCGCAGCCTCTGATACCTGCTTCTGTGGATTCACAGGCCACTACAGAGACCCTCTTGGAGTCTGGTATGCCACAAAACGTTTCTTCGACTAAGGATCCTGCGGTCGTCTCCACCTTGGATGGGTCTGGAGCCACTGAACAGGCACCGGCTTCCGAGGAAGTCCTTCGTACTACCGAATCTCGACACAAACCGACATCTTCTTTTGCAACTACCGTTCTTTCTAAATCTACCGAGTGTCTTAGGCCCAGGGTACGAACCACACCCAAGAAACCAGTGACCCACTCTCAGGCGCCTGCTACCTTGTCTCAGTCTCAAATGCTTAAAATGGTGGAAGACCTTATCATGCTAATCAGGGGAAGCCAAGCTACCCCTTCTAAAAGGAAAAGAGATCCTGTCCCCTGTAGTTTTGTTTGAACAAGAGCCAGATGAGTCTGATGCATCTGAATATGAATACATGCAACCCCTCTCCCCTTTTGAGGATTCTGATGCAGAGGATTCCATTCCTTCAGCCTCTCCCCAGAGGATTTTTCCTTTGGGGAAACCCTGCATACCTTAAGGAGCATTTCCAGCGGGAGAGTCAGGACTACCCTCAGTCTAAAAAGAGATCTTCCAAAACACAGACCCTAAGCCACCCCCCACCCCAATTCTGGATGTTGTGGAGGATGTTTTTCTCCAATCCAGCTTGACTCTTGACATCCTTTCTCCTGCTCCCAGAAAATCAGACAGTAGTATAGAGTCCCTGACTCACACAAATATCTTTTTAAAAACACTACAGCTGACCTTGAGGTCATTTCTCAAGGGCCAAAAGGGATTAAAGCAACCTCTGCTAAGAATAACACCCCCTCATACAGAGATTCATGAGCATTGGACAGATGGGTTAAGAAAGTATACACCTCAGCTACTCTTGCTATCAGGACACTAAATTGTCAGTTCTGTATGCTGAAATTTCAGCAACATACTTTGGAACTCCCTACACAAAAAATGTCTTCCTTCCCTGATTGGGCAGAATCTAAAGATTTACAAGAGTTAATGCATTCTGCAAGTCAAGTAACTAAACACACATTGCTTTGTGAGTTTGACACCCTAGAAGCTTCTTGCAGGGCAGCAGTCACTGGATCTGTCATTAGAAGACATGCATAGCTTAAGGAACAGCCCCTGCCAGACCATGTCAAATCTAAATTGTCGGATGCCCCCTTGCACAAAGATAACTTATTTGGCACTAAGGCAGAAGAGGTCTTAAAAAAGATGGAAGAAAAAGCAAAATCTATGCAAACAGTTAAGGATGTCTTGCAGGTCCAGCCCCCTAGGTTCAGCAGACATTGTCCCTCCAAACGCTGTTCCTTTCCTGCTCCCAGTAAACCAGCCCAGCCCTGACCCCATGGAAGCAGACCCCCCAGACAGCAGACCCAGGGCATGCAGAGATCTAAGCAGTGGACTACCTCCACTTCAAAACCAGGGAGTTTTAAGCAACCCCTTCATGGTAAGAACTCACCTCCTCCACCCCCTCCCTCTTCCCACCTTCACTTACCCCTAGGAGGAAAACTCTCCTTTCACTCAAGCACTTGGACCACCATTACCAAGGACCACTGGGTTCTGAACATCGTGTCTCAGGGATACAAATTTTCCTTCCACACTTTTCCAACCCCAATAGGACTTCTGCTTCGGGCTCCTGCTCGGCAAGAAAAGCTGATGTAATGGCGTCAGCTTCCTGTTTTATACCCCTGACGACCTGACGTCATAGAAGAAGTGACAGTATCCGATGCAGAAATCCTAAGACTCTGGTATTCAGGCCGACTGAGGGCTACCTGCAGGCGGATAACCCAAGTGTGATGACTGCAACAGTGAATACACTCGAACATCTACATTTATGTTAAGTGTACACAACTGTAGTTTCTCTGTTGTTCCCTTTGGATTATCTACTGCTCCCAGTATTTTCACAAAATGTCTGGCCTCCGGCCATTGCCTTTTGCAGACAAAGAAATATTCAGATTTACCCACACTTAGATGACTGCCGTATTCAGGCAGACAGCCGAGAAAAGCTGTTCCAGCACCTGGCCTTTGTAAACCCTTCTAACCTCCCTAGGGTACACAGTCAATGAAAAGAAATCCAAACAGGTGCCCACTCAAAGCATAGTCTTCCTGGGAGCAAGTCTGGACACAGCATTCCAGATGACATACCTTACTCCAGAGAAACAAATTTTCCTGACAGCCTACTTCTCTCAACTAGCCACCAGGCCCCAACTAACTGCAAGGAAGATCCTGCAAGCTCTGGGGTTCATGGCATCTTGCATTCTACTCATTCCATATGCCAGACTGCATATGAGGAAACTTCAGTTGTACCTAAAGAGCCTTTGGTGTCAACACTCTCAAGACGTGGAAACTCTTCTTCCTATAATTCCTTGCCTCAGAAAAGATTTTCTTTGGTGGGCAACAGCATACTCCCTCAACAAGGGAATGCCTTTCGCACCACCTCCCCGCCACCCAGACCATCACCACAGATGCATCAGACTATGCTTGGGGTGCACACCTGGACAGCAGGTGCATATAGGGCCAATGGAGCCCACAGCAACTCCCTCTGCACATCACTCAAAAAGAGATGATGGCTGTGCAGCACACCTTGATAGCTTTCAAGACCCTTCTCTCTCCAGGGGCTCTCCTGATCAAAACAGACAGCACCACTGTGATGTGATACATCAGCAAGCAGGGAGGGACTCACTCCTACCCTCTATGCAGGCTGGCCATGACCCTTTGGCACACAGCCTCTGCCATGCAACTACACCTGTTAGCACAATTCCTACCAGGCTCTCTCAACTCTCTGGCAGACCAATTAAGCAGAAATCTTCTGGACCCACACAAGTGGCAACTCAACAGAAGTACCTTCACCCTAATAACTCAGAAATGGGGAACCCCAAAGGTCGACCTCTTCTTCTCCCAAACCAACCATCAGCTCAGCAAATTCTGCACCAGGGAGCATCACTGCATGGCTTGGAAAGTGGATGCCCTGTCCTTCCCCTGGGTCAATCCATCAGCCTATGCCTTTCCTCCCCTCCCTCTCATCCCCAGGGTACTGCTCAAAATAAGGGAGGAAAAACCAAGGACCATTCTTATAGCTCCAGACTGGCCCCAGCAGCACTGCTACCCCTTGCTGCACAGCCAGTCCCTGCTACCCCCATGTCATCTTCCTCAGATACCAAACCTCCTGACCCAGAGGGAAGGGCAATTCATGCATCCCCAATTGCAGACTCTCAGTTTGGCAACTTGGCTTATTCCCCAACCTTGAACCAATCTGCCAACCTCAGTAAACAGGTTCTGGATGTTATCTGTGAGGCCAGATGTCCTAGCACCAAAAAGTCTTATGCTGACAAATGGAAAAGGTTCTGCACCTGGATCCAGGCTAATGGAGCCAGTACGGTACAGCCTTCCCTCCCATTCTAGATTACTTAGCTGCCCTACTACACAGTGACCTCTCTTTCTCCTCTATAAAAATTCAAACTGCTACTTCTGCTCATTTTCCCACTGAGCAGCCCCTTTTCTCACACCCTTTGATCAAACAGTTGCTAAGAGGGGCTAGCAACTTGAGGCCACCCAGAAGGGCACCAACACCAGCTTGGGACCTTACCTTTGTTTTGGAAAAGTTCACCCTACCCCCTTTTGAAGCAGTTTTTTCTGCAGAGCTAAAATTTCTCTCCTGGAAAACAGCATTCCTTCTGGCCATCACTTCAGCCAGAAGAGTCTCTGAGCTGCAAGCACTCATGGCTGTGGAACCCTTCATTATCTTCCATGCAGACAGGGTATCCCTCAGAACTAACCCATCCTTCATGCCCAAAGTGGTATGTGGCTGTCAACCAATCCATTCATTTGCCCACCTTTTTTCCCATTCCCCAGAACAAGGGGGAAAGGATTCTTCACTCTCTAGATGTGCACAGACAGCTCAGATTCTATCTAGACAGGACTAAATCCTTCAGAATATCTGATCAATTGCTGGTTAGCTTTGCTACAGGAGCAGAAGGCAAAGCCATCTCCAAACAAACCATTTGAAAATGGATAGCACACTGCATCCATTTCTGCTACTAACAGCATGGAAAGCCTCCCCCAAAGGAGTCAGGCACACTCCACCAGAGCAGCCTCCACCTGTGCAGCTTTCCTCAGAGGAGTCGCCACCAGGGACATCCTGGAGGCTGCCTCCTGGACATCTGTTCACACTCTGCTACCTGGACATCTGTTCACACTTTCACCAAGCATTACCACCTGCCTCTCTTCTCCAAATCCCTGAGAGGGTTTGCCTTTGCAGTCCTGCAGGGCATCCTAGCCAGCCCCTAGTTGCATTGACTGCCTCCACCCTTTTTCTCAGCTTTGGGAATCAACCCAAATGTGATGACTGCAACAGTGAAACATGAAGAACATAGTACAGTTGTGTACACTTACCGTAAATGTAGATGTTCTAGTGTATTCACTGTTGCAGTCCTGGTTTCCCTCCCTCCATCCCCCATCTTCTCTTTCTCATTTTAATACCTTTCTAACTTGTTGTTTTCCTTAACTTACAAGGGACATTCTGCTATTTATTTTCCACAGATGGGGTTTCTTCCACCAGAACCTGGCCTCCTACTTGGGTGCTCCTGACAGGTTAGGGTAAGAAAAACAGATGTAATGGCATTTGCTGTCTTACTTTAGACTACTGATGACCTGACGTTAGTCTTCAAGCGACAGCAACTGACGCAGAAATACTAAGTCTCTGGTATTCAGGCCGACAGAGGGCTACCCTGGCAGGGATAACCCAAATGTGATGACTGCAACAGTGAATACACTCCTTAACATCTAAATTTATGGTAAGTGTATACAACTGTACTTTTTGACTTCTGCTGGATGGTTATCTGAATTATTGGCCATTATGTCTATTCAGCCTTTTTTGCTTTTTCACAAGGACAGAGCTAGTCTCAGAACCTACCATATTTTAAATCTATGGTTCTTTTTGAATTTACTCTTAATCTCTCCAGCTTCCTGTTTTCTATCCTAATTCTCAAAACGAAGGAGAGGGGAGTCTTCATTGCCTGGATGTACAAAGGCAACAGAGTTTGTACCTATTCAGAAATAAAATCTTATGGAAATCTAATCGACTTTTTGTATCTTTTTTGATGACAAGAAAGACCGCCAATATCTAAAACTGTTTCGAGATGGCCTTCCCAGTCCACTCAGTTCTGTTGTTTGAACCATGGCATACCTCTGAACCTGAAAACATCAGAAATCTAGACAAAGGTCCATGAGAAAGAGGTACAACTGACCAAAGTCTGTACGTTGATTAACATAGAATTTGCATACATAATTATGTAACCCCCACCCACTCCATTGGAATTGTTGAATACCAACAAACGTTCAAACATAAACTGAAGAATAAACACAAAATATAACTAGAACAATAGTGTTTTATTTATATTAAGATTTGAAATTGTATCAAACTTTGAACTTGTGTAAAAAAACTAAAATACAGTTTTCTTTTATAAAAATAAATTGCTACACACGCTCAAAGATCCTCAGTCGGTGATTGGAACATGAATGGTTAGGATTAAAAAGGCTAATAGTAAATACTAGTTTCTTAACAGCACAGGGAAAAAAAAAGTTTCTGAAATTCAGCATCAACTGTTACAGCTCTATCGTATCCTTTAGCACAAGAGTCATCACTTTTACTCAAGGTTCCCGTTTGTGTACTTGCAATACTGAACTGCAAAGTGTCCAT
Organism: Protopterus annectens; assembly: GCF_019279795.1. Taxonomy (NCBI): domain Eukaryota; kingdom Metazoa; phylum Chordata; order Ceratodontiformes; family Protopteridae; genus Protopterus; species Protopterus annectens. Next base: position 526,612,061 of record NC_056747.1, on the reverse strand, counting down.
TTCCTCCTATCAGAAATATCCTGATGCAAATCATTCTTGTTCGACTGCTAAGTGTGGTAACCAATCTGGAGCACAAAGCTGAGAATTTTTTAATTGTGGCTACCAACCATGGAAATGTAGAGAAGCTAACAGTCGAGGCTCTTGGTGAGTAGAAAAGTCGTGTAAGCATGGAGTGCTTGTGGAATATAATGACAACTATGTCGGAGGGATGGAAAATGGACTGAAGTAGACTGCAAAGGTAAAGAAAGAGAAAGAAAGTGTGGTTGATGTGAGAAAAAAAAGACAGCTATTGTGAACAAAGGGAAAAATGCAGAGTTGGAGGAACAAACAGGAGGAACAATGGGTCACTTATGCAGACGCCAGTAACCGAGTAGCAAAATGCAGAAGGATGATCAAGGAAAAAAATGGAAAAGAGGCTGGTAGTAGACATTAAGTAAGAAAATAAGGAGGCAATCTTCAGGAATATTAGAGGTAGAAAAATCTGGGAGGTAAGGTAGATGAATTGGTATAGATAGTTCCAAAGTCTAAATAGGCCAGGAAATCAAAAGAATATTATATTAATGCTGTCAACAGGAATTTACTAAGGAAAGGGAGAGCAGATTACCACTCTGAGTTTACAGGACATACGAGGGAGATGGGAGAGATAAGCTAATCATGGCAGCACTGGGGAAGTGGTGATTTGATCACCAAGGGGGAATAATGCAGAAACATCTGATGGGAAGCTCTCTGGTTCACCCAAACAGTTGCTGGAATTCTTTTAGCAGAGATCTTTAAAAGGCATGTAAGAGAATGGAAAGTCACAGTCATACCTGTCAATTTCTCAGAGCAAGAAATCTGGACAAAGGCACAAATAATGGGGGACAAAACAACGGTACAAAAATAGTGGTACTTTTTAAATATTGCTCTTCCAAACTTAGAATGTTGACAGAATAAAAGATTTTGCATAGCATGAATTTTCTGAAGGATGAAGTCTGAAAATCGTGTTGTGTCTGCTGCTGTTATTTTCTGGCTTCAGTCCTCAAAGATCTGCCAGTGGTTTGCCGGAAAACTACAATTTTATGAGAGACGGGCCAAATATAAGACTCATGAATTTGGACATTCTTCAAAAATCTAGACAGCTGAGAAGAGCTATGCTAGTTTTTTTTTTTTTTTTTTTTAATTCATTTACCAGCTCTACATACATATGTACAAACACACACCAAAAAGAACTCTGCACTGCACATTGCAATAACACAAAACTGTGATTTGGTGTTAGAAAGGGAGGTGTTAACTCTCAAGTACACAGATTTTCAGCAACTTTCCCTCCATGCAACACTTTCATACAACCATTAACTGTAGGTCTATACATAGGCACCAAGTGTCACTATGTTACTTAGATAACATCATCTTTTCAGGATGTTCTTGTTCTCCTGAAGAATAGTGCAATGTCGTTGCCTAGCATTTCAAAGCCAATATTAAATATTATTTTATAAAGCTGAACTGGAATGTAGTGTTCCGAGGAGGTGTAATTTTAACTATTTCTGTAGCAAAAGTAGCATCTAACTCTTCACTGTTTTTGTTAAAATAGTATTTTACCTTCTATGTGGGTCAGGGTTAAAGATCTTAGTGGCTGGTTCCATTAGGACTACCGGTAAAACTCAGCAACACAGGTAATACTGTAACAGAGTGCCTTGTAAATTTCTGTTTGGTTCTTCCAAGTCCCAACAAATAATTTTGGTTTACCTATAAAGAGCAGGCATGACTCCAGCCGGAGATGCAGGTGGAGAGGATGAAGAAATGTGAGTTTTCAGATGTACTGCTGCACTTAGTGCACTCTTCACTGCAGAAAGTTAACACTACTATGGACTTGGCTGGCTGTTTCTTGGCTTGGCTCTGTCGGTCGTGAGTTGGACTCTTAACTAACTTACTTAAATATTAAAACAGCTTGTGTCTCCAAGTTCCACACTGTTAGAAACGTTCAAACTAACATTTGACTACATAGAGAGATAGACACACAGCCTCAGCCAAATTGCCAAATTCTGACAGGTTGGCCGTCTACCTCAAGAAGCTGACGTCATCGTGCACGTACCTGCACACTATGATGTCAGCAACAACTTTGACCAAAAATAAATAAATAAATAAATAGGAAAAAGGCAGGAATTGAAGGGACCACTCGGGAATTCGTGGCACCCCATTATTTTGCCCTTAAAACAAGTAAATACTGAGGAATGCGGTACAGGTATGAACCATGATAAAAATCCACCTCTAAGTGACAAAGCTCATTTTGTTAGAGTAGTTGCCACATCTGAGACTTTGTAGAAAGGGGTGGACTCAAGATTTATTCTAGAAGCAACTATTTGGTTCTCAGTTTACAATTTTGCCAAACACTGCGAGCAAAATACAGTTGTGTAAGTTAAATTTACTGTAACAGTAGATGTTTGAATGATGACTGCTGCAGTAACTTTAGCTACATGGGTTATAGCCTGCCAAGAATATGACAACCGTCCAGCTTCAAAGCTTAAGGTTACCTTCCATGCACCTAAATTGTTAGGCAACTCAAGCTGAGCTGACTAAAAGATGGGCTTGGGTGAAAAGCCTTTCAGAGCTTTCCTGCCAGTAGACAGAGAGAGGGAGGGTAGGAGGCTGAGTCCGGAAAGGACTATGCTAGAAACAACAAAAAAATAAATGTCCATACCCTGGCATAAAAAAAACACCAAAAATCAGAGGATGGCAGGAGGGAGTGGCTACTGCAACAGCGATCATTTGAACATCTACTGTTACTACAACTTCAACTTGCACAGCTGTACTATATTCATCATATTGATCACTGTTATGGTTAGATTACCATAGCTAACTACATTTAGAAGGTGGAAGGAGAAGAGTCCAGGAACCCCTAGAGAATGGTCCTAGCAAAGCTTGATTTGGACCTAGAGAAAGAATCAAGTTTAAAGTTATTTGTAAAAGTATGTATAGAGAACCATGTATCAGCTTCTAGAATGTTTATGGAGTCCAACCCTTTCCAAAAAGTCATAGATAAAGCCAAGGCCCTGATAGAGGGCGCCTTGACATCGGTTTTAACACAAGTTGTCCCTTCTGCTTACCTTTTCAAGAAACAAATAATTGATCTGAAGATTTGAAAGACTTAGTTCCATCAAGACAGTACTCAAGTTGTCTGTGGGCATCCAAGGTATGGAGTATCTTTTCTTCCTCATTTTAGGGTCAGTAAAGAAGATGGGATAGTTTGGCTTAAAGTAAACTTGGATTCCACTTTAGGCATAAAAGAAGGGCTAGATGTTCTTCTATTCACATGTTGCAGTATTCATAACAGTAGGGAGCTGCTGCCTTCCTGCCAGTTTACCAAAGTCTTTGCTTCTGGAGGGTATGTGTGACGTCCCTTGCCAGGGCCATAAACCAACGTAGGGACTAAAGGTGACATCTGCACGTACCCTCCTCAGAAATTTCCTGTCGGACTCCTGTTCACCAGTTCCGAAAGCAGATTGTGCTTTCAGATGACCGTTAAAAGCCTCCAGACCAGACGACTGCTTTCTTCTGCCAATACAGATAAGTGCCCTGTCGGGTTTTTTCTTTGCCTTTGATTATTGTTAAGTCTTACATGTCAGCTAGCAAGAAGAAGTGTGCTTGTGGGAGACAAATTCCTCACAAGGACACGCACAAGAAGTGTGTTTTTTTGCTTAGGCGAGGCCCACGACCATATGTCCTGCTCCATTTGTAAATCTTTCTTCCCGAAAACCCTTTGCAGCTCTAAAATTGTATTTGGAAAATAAGAGACTCAGACGTCTTGCACTCAGTATGGAAGGGGGAGTAGGCCCATCCAAAGATCCGCCGAGGAAGAAGGCCAAGAAAATTAGGCCAGAATCCCACGCTGCACCTCAGGCGTCCAAGAAGGTTCTTGAGACAGATGAAAGCCCGGCATCTTCCAAGACATCTGTTTCCAAGCCAGTCCCAGGAACCTCAATGGAAGCTGGGGTGGTGGAAACCTTTAGTATGTCCGTTGAGGCTATTCAGCCATCAGATCCTGATGATGGATGGGAGCCACGTCTCAGTCGGAGGGCCCTGTTCCTTTACTTCCACCCAGGCAGACATCTGCTTCGATTCTCTCTCCACCAGCTACTCCCTTAAAGGAAAAGCAAAAAGTTAAACACCCTGAACCCCAACCAGTTCCTGTATGGGAAGTTTTTTCTCAAATTCTGTTTAAGGCCTTACAGACCCAATAGGTTATACCAGCCCCCTCACCTCTACCTACTTTACAGGTATCAGAGGAAGACTACTCTTCTTTAGATGATTCTGTTTCATACAAATCTCAAATAGATTCCCCTAAAGATTTCATCACTCCAGAGGAGGAGGAGGAGGACTCCATTACTCCTGAGTATCCAGGGGAAGAAATTACCTTTGGAGACACAATCTCCCTCGTGAGGGAGCATTTTAAATTACTGGCATCTGAAGTATCTGACACTAAGAAAAGGTACTTTGACCTTTTACAAATGGTGTAACCCTCTCCTTCAGCAGTGGCCCCCTTGCTACCTGCCTTCCAGGATGCTTTATTGGCTGCTTCAGCTGCCTGACTCTCAACCACCAGCTCCTAAATGTCTGGACCGATTCTACATGGTCCGTCAGGAAACCCAATTCCACTTTAGGAATCCACAAGCAGACCCAGCAGTTATTGCTGTCTTTACTGACAAATCATCTAGGTATCCCACAGACAAAGACAGCAAATTCATGGACAGAATAGGGAAGAAAGTTTATACCTGCTCTACTCTGGCTATAAGAGCTCTCAACTACCAAACACACATGACTAGACATGTCCTGGATACCATTACGAAGGCCTCCACACTACTCTCTGAGGCACCAGATTCTCCCATAAAAGCACAAATTAATACCATTCTGCCCACTGCATCCCAAGTGACAAGGCACTCTAAGTGCAATTATGATGCTGTGGAAGCCTCATCAAAGTGTGCTGCATCAGGATCAGTCTTGAGGCGATATTTCTGGGTGAGACTACAACCCCTACCCATGGATGTGCAAACAAAATTGTTGGATGCACCCTTGGACAATAAAGCTCTGTTTGGGCAAGCCTCAGCAGAACTCCTTAAATCCCTTCAAGAAAAGGGTAAGGAACTTCAAAACCTTAAACACCTGCTGGTGTCTCCTGTACCAAGATACCACAGGAATTATCCACAAAAATCTTCCTTTGTCAGAAGACAGTCCTCATACTCTGCTCCACAGTCTAAAGGATGCAGACAAATCAGGAAAAACTCTACTCCAAGATTTCCAACCAGTTCTTCCACCACCCCCTTTCGAGGCCAGCCTGACAACACCAGACCGCCTCCTCTGTGACTACCCTCCCGTACATCCAAACATCCCACTTTCCCTCCGTCTCACCCTCTCACTTTCCTCCTGGCGGATAATCACTTCAGAACAATGGGTTCTCTCCATCATTCACTCAGGCTATTTCATGACTTGGTGGATGTTACCACCCTTTTTTGGTATCTCTCAACCACCTGCAAGCCAAACCCACCTTTTCCACCTATCATTCAACAACATTTAGCTCAAGGTACCATAGAACAGGTACCATGCCATCAAAGAAACATGGGCTTCTACTCCAGAATGTTTCTGGTACCAAGGAAGGATGACCCTTGGAGGCCAATCCTAGACTTATCTTTTCTAAACCTCTTTCTCAAGGTTCCCAGTTTCAAAATGATTACCTTACCCCTGCTCTTATCACTCATTCCAACCCAGGTTTTCATGGTAACCCTGGATTTGAAGGATGCTTACCTGCACATCTCTATCCACCCAGATTACAGGAAATACCTCAGATTTGCAATAGGCTCTTGCCATTTGCATTTCTCTGCATTGCCCTTTGGACTCTCCACTGCTCCCTGAGTGTTCACAAAGTGCTTGGCTCCCGTCATTGCTCACTGCAAGTCTCAGGGTATCCAGATATACCCATACGTAGACGACATGCTCATTCTTCATCAAGACCGCCAAGTACTCCTACTACATCTACAACAGGAAATCTCCACTCTAACTCAGTTAAGGTTCAACATAAACTACAAAAAGTCTCACCTGATCCCCTCCAAAGACCTGGTCTTTAGACAAAATGAAAGCCTTCATTCCAGAACAAAAAATCCTAGACCTTTGTCTATACTTCCAAAAACTCCTCTCCCACACTTCCTTGCCAGCTAGAGACTTTTTAAGAATTTTAGGCCACATGGCATCACTCATACCTATGTTGCCTCTGGCAAAACTCCACATGCAAAAAATCCAGTGGGTCCTGAAAAATGTATGGAGCCAACACTCCCAGCCTCTGGACACCCCTTTCCCCTTACTTCAATGCTTGAAGAAGGAACTCCAGTGGTAGATATCAGCTCTTCACTTCAACCAAGGGATCCATCTTCAGGTCCCAGCACTCCTCCAACAGGTCTCCACAGATGCTTCCGACTTGGGGTGGGGGGCAGTGCTACTTACAAACCAAAAACAACTCTCGGTGCAGGGCACATGGTCCATCCCAAGACACAAGGACCATATCGACATCAAAGAAATGAGGGCCTTACTGCTGGCCCTACTAACCTTCAAACCAGCCCTTCATCCAGGAACCCTGAAAGTAATCACAGACAATATGACAGCCCTGTGGTACATAAACAAGCAAGGGGGAACAAAGTCCTACCCTCTGTGCAGCCTAGCAATCTAGATCTGGAACCTAACATTATCTTTCCACATTCATGTGGTAGCTGTTTATATTTCTTCAACAGAGAATGTTGTGGCAGACTTCCTGAGCAGAACTTCAGCTCCAAGTCATGAATGGATGCTTCACAGGGATTCCTGGACATGATCCACAGGTGGGGTATTCCACAAACAGATCTTTTTGCCTCTGCCCAGAACAGACAGATGCCCAAATTCTGCACAAGGAATCCACAACCACAAGAGTAGAAAGTGGACACCTTCTCCTTTTCTTGGGAGGGAATGTACCTCTGTGCTTCCCCCCCTTCATCTTAATTCAGAAAGTCCTGAAAATTCAGAGGGACAACCCAAAAATTCTACTGGTGACCCCCTTTTGGCCAAGACAGCGTTGGTTTCCTCTCCTACACCTACTAGCCAAGGGCAATCACCACAGGTTACCACACCGAATAAACCTGCTCACACAGGACAGGGGATTCCTACTACACCCTCAGGTGAACAATCTCAAATTAACCTTATGGGTGATAGGGTTTTGATCCCCTACAAGCATCTATACTCCCATGACGTACTCAGTGTTCTGCAGGAGATCAGAAAACCTAGTACCAGGCGAAACTATGTATCCAAATAGAACAGATTCTCCTACTGGTGTCAACGGAAAAACCAGGGCCCTCTGACTACCTCCATACCTATGGTCCTTTCCTATTTGTGTGAGCTACTTCACTCAGGACTAACATATTCATCAGTCAAAGTGCCTTTATCTGCCATCTCTGCCTGTCTGCCCATCTCCCCTCCTCTGGCTTCCAGACTGGAGGTCAAACTTTTCCTCAAAGGGGGTACTTCACATCAGGCCTTCCAGAATACCTATCCCTCCCCCTTGGGACCTGAACTTCGTCCTAGAAAAACTTACATTGCCACCCTTTGAACCAGCTCATTCAGTATCCCTGAAGCTATGAACACTGAAAACAGTTCTACTAGTGGCCCTTACATCCACCAGGAGGATATCGGGGATACAAGCCCTCATGGCTACCTCTCCTTACCTTATTTTCCACAAGGACAGAGTTGCTGTCAGGACCAACCCTTCCTTCATGCCCAAGGTGGTTAATGAACTCTCACTAAACCAGACCATTAACCTACCGGTTTTCTACCCTCAACCTCAAAATTCCTCAGAAAGGACTCTCCATTCCTTGGATGTCCGCAGACAACTGAGGTATTACTTAGACAAAACCAAGCCTATCAGAAAGTCAGATCAACTTTTCATGTCCTTCCACCCGAGGGCTCTAGGGAAGGCAGGCTCCAAGCAGACCATTTCTTCATGGAGTTCTAAATCCATTACTTCATGCTACTCTTACCATGGAAAATCCCTGCACGGTCAAGTCAAACCTCACTCTACCAGGGCAGCTGCTTCCTCAGCTGCTTTTTTCAAAGGAATTGACTATGCTTCCATCCTGAAAGCTGCCACCCGGACTTCTGTTCACACCTTTACCAAAAATTGCAAACTGGACCTAGTCTCTAGAGCTAGAACAGGGTTTGCCAGGTCCATCCTCCAAGGACTCAGTGACCAGGGAACCCAATCCTCCACTCAGAACCATTCCTAAAAGCTCTGGTACTCTCCCTATTGTTATGAATACTGCAACATGTGAATAGAAGGACATAGAATAGTTGTGTAAGATCTTACTATAACCTTAGATGTCGTCCTCTTCCATTTTGCAGTATTCAGTCCCTCCCACCTACCCCTCTACCTTTACCATCTAACATACCATCCTGACTTGTGGGGATATCACCCTTCTATCCCCCAGTCTCTTCACTAAACACAAACTACTTGCTACCTTGACTCTAGTCTACATGTAATTCTAAGGGCCCCCTTGGGACCCTTCTTACCCACAAGAGTACTATTATATGCAGCAGTTCATTCTGAGGAGGGTACGTGCAGACGTCACTTTTATTCCCTACGTCAGTTTGTGGCCCTGGCAAGGGATGTCACACATACCCTCCAGAAGCAAAGACTTTGGTATATTGGCCAGAAAGTGGCGCTGCTGGCAGCAACTCCCTGCTGTCATGAATGCTGCAACATGGAAGATAAGGACATCTAAGGTTATGGCAAGATCTTACACAACTATTCTTTCTTAAAGAAGCTCTGTCCCTATGGAAAATAAAATAGGGTTGACTCACCTTAAGAGTTTGCAACTCTCATACCATTCTTGCAGAGGTCAGAACCAGCAGTAAAACTGTTTTCAGTGTTAAGAACCTTAAGTCAGCCAGATTAGCTGGTTCAAATGGAGCAAGTGTTAGCTTTTCTAACACAAAATTAAGATCCCATGGAGGGGCCACCTGTTTACTTGGAAGCCTCTTATGCAAAGAACATGTTGAAGAGTGCTTTGAAAGAGGAGGATCTATGGGCGGACTTGCTGAATTGACTGATAAATTACTTTGACAGAAGAATAAGAAAGACAATAGGATACGAATATTGTAAAACCAGAGACCGGTTAGCCCTAAATGGGTGCTATTTATGTTGTTGGTACCAACTAGAAAATCTTTTTCATTTGCTAACACATGATTTTCTAGTAGCAGGATTTCTTACCTTCATTAGTACATGCTGCACATCCTCAGTAAACAGGTGCCTAAGTGGAATTAAGACCCTATCATCCAGGCAGTCAACTGAAAATGATTGATGTCAGAGTGTTTCCAACAACCCTCTTCTTATGTGACTTGATCCAGCCTGTGAGGAAGTTTGTGTTAATTGCCTCTGGCCATATCTGAAAGAAGGGAGAATCACAGTTGCCTAGGTCAGAAGGGAGTCACCACAATGATCTTGGGAGGATTCCTTTTGAATCCTCAGAAGTAGCTGGGTATTGGTGGAAGGGGTGAGAAAGCATACAGAAACATTCCTGTCCAAAGAAAATTAAAGGCATCTGTCTTCCCAGGCCTTCTTACATAGAATCCTGGAACAGTATCTTGCCAGTTGATTGTTCAACTAGGAGGCAAAAGGGTCTACTTGAAGAACTCCCCACAGATGGAAAAAATCTTGGAAGTCCCACTGATCTAGTTTCCATTCTCAAGGGTCTCTCCTGGTCCTGCTTAGCTTGTCTGCCACACGATTTGATCTAATGGAATGTGGGATGCCTGTAGAGTGAAATTGTGCTGTGAAGCTGCATCCCAAGTTAACATGGTTAGTCTACAGAGGGTGTACAACCAGCTTCCCCCTTGCTTGTTGATTTGCCACCTGACTGTGATATTGTATGAAACCACTCAGAGGTCACAGAGTCCAAAGATGGTCTAGAACAACGAGTGTCTTGATCAGAGCATCTCCAAGATATTTATGTACTTGCATCTGTCCGATAACCCTCGCACTTTTATCCCTTCTGAAACTGCTCCCCAAGCAAAGTCTGAAATGTCTGTGGTGACTAACTGCTTCAAAGCAGAGAGGGGAAGGGGAGATATGGATTTAAGGATTTCTGTTGTCTCCACCAAAAGAGTTCTGTTCTGACAACCCCCAACACTACGGTTTGAAAAGATAAAGGGTGTTGATGCTGGATCTTTCTCATTTGGAGTCTAGCAAGTGGTATCCGAAGAGTCATAGATGCCATCGTACTCAAAATTCTGAGGTATTCCCTCTGAGTGGAAAACCGTAGATGCAGATCTAAATAAAGATCTATTCTTTTGCTTTGGAAGAAAAGCTGTTTGAACTAAAATGTCTAGTTGACATCCCAGGAACACAATCCTCTGTGAGGGAGTCAAGAAAAACTTCTGAATATTCTCTTGTAATCCCAGCTTGTGTGAGAGATCTCTTACCCAAGAGAATGATTCCAGACACTATGAAAAAGTCTCTGCAAAGATAAGCATGTTGTTTAAATATGTGTGGAAAAAAGGATATCCTGTAGCCTGCAGTGAGCTGTAACTGGAGCGAGACACTTTGGGCTATCTGCTGCACCAAGAGTGTTCGCAAACTATGAACTGATGATGTGATCCTGATACACAAAGCCTTAAGAAACATCTGAAGTCTGGATAAATAGGAATGTGATGATAAGCAGCTTTTAAGTTTAATATTGCCAGTAAACTTGAAAGAGGAAGAGGAGGTAGCAGGTTGTGAAGTGACATCATGTTGAATTAGGGCACTATTTCCAACAGGTTTCTGAAAGAAAACTATAGAACTGGCCTCCAAGCGTTTTCTTTCTTTGGCACTAGGAACTTCCTTGAATAAAAACCCTTCCCCCACCTGGGATGGAGGAACTGGTTGCATCACTCCTTGGGGTAGCATATGATGAAAAAGAAGAAACAAATGAAACTGATCTGGAAGATGAGAAATGACCCCCTGGAAAGGAGGGAATTCCTTCCATTGCCATCTGTAACCTTGATTAATGATATTCAGAACCCTTTTGTTTGATGCAATCTGTTGCCAAAGAGAAAAATGGAGATTAAGACTTCTGGAAGAAAAAGAGGGCCAGGGTGGGAGTGGGTCAAAAGGTCCCCTGAATAGTCATTCAGACATGTTGCCTTGAATAGTCATTCAGATCTGTTGGACTGTCCTTGTTTTGGGGATGTTAGAGACTTCTTTTGGAATTCCCTTGCCATTTCTTCTTAAACATGTTTACCTGAATAATGTTGAAACTGTTTATTTTATATTCTGCCAGAAGTGGCAGAGGAGAAAGAAAATCCCATGGACAGTTTAGAGAAGGAAGGATGAAAAATCTTGGAGATTCCCTGGACCAGCTTGCCCCTTTCATCACACTTTTTGTTCACCTTTGAAGCAGAGGGGACAAACTCTAAATCTCTGTGCAAGGGATAATTTAAAATCTCAATTTTTAAAATCATCTGGAAGGTTCTGAGAATATAGCAGTGTAAACTTCCTCCTTAAAACCGTACCAGTGGCCATAACCCTGAAAGAAGTATCAACAGAGTCGTGCACACTGCAACCAATGAGTAGTGACCTGTCCAATAGAAGAAACTAAGTTATTTAAAACAGATTTTTCCTCACAAGAAGAAACTGTAGATAAAAATTCTTCATACTTTCATCATTTTTCAGAACAAGCTTTATCATATGAACCTGACAGTTCAAAATGTTGAAAATGAAAATTGCAGAAGTATATACTTTTTTCCCATACCTATTAATAATATTCTGATCCTTATCAGAAGTAGTAGGATTGGAATTAACTAAGTGCTTAACAGCAGTGGGATCGACTCACGTTTTTAGCTGTTGAGTCATGTCTGGGAATAGTGTATAAAAATGTTAAAAGGGTGAGGAACTTTCTGCATCCCATCTGCCTTTTTAGGGGGTTAGCTGGCTGACTAACAGGAAAATTGCAGGCAGTGACACACATCCTCTAAAGCTGACAGAACAGGAAGAATGTGTGTAGGTTTTGGAAAATCCTTCTGTGATGACTGAGTATTTTCTGAGGGACTGAGAAACAACAGGGTTCTCTCAATGAAAACACTGTACATTCTAGCAATAATCTCAGAGAAAGAGAACCCCCCCACAGGAGGAGTCAGAAACTGAGTTCTCCTCCGAGTCTGAATCAGAAAGCTGAGGGAAAAAAACTGAGTCCATCCCTGCATTTTCTTCTTCAGATTCAGAATCTTGAATCTCTTCAGGAAAAGAGGAATCCCTCTTTCTTTTACCAGAAACTGTTTCACAACAAGGATTGCTAGCCTGAGTTAAACCCTAAGCCAGACTCTGTAAACTACTACTATCTAAAGCAATTTGAGGTGGAGTAGATGCATGCTTGGTTTTCTGTTTCTTTTTGGCAGGAAGAATGGGGCCACTGGTGATACTAATGGTAGCAGCTACTTCCTCAGGGATGGAACAGCATTTTGATGCAACAGGGAAACCTTCCCTTGTCCCTCCCCAAGACCATCAAGGACCTCTCCCTTGTCCACTGAGGGGACTTCACCAGCTGCAGAGGACATGGCTAACCCTTGGTCAATAATGGCTGTAGGTGCTACACCAGAAGGATCCAGAGTAAAAGATGAGTAGTCTGAGGTACAGCTAATGGCCACAGCAGAGTCATCCACCTGCGGCTGAGGCAAATCGCTCATCTGCTGTGATAACAAAGGCTGTTTGGTTAACTTTTTCTTTTTGTGTTTGGAAGAAGGACCGACTATGGGACCAGTAGTCTGTTCCATGGTCAAGCCAAAATTGGTGCCTCTTTTCTGGGGAAAACAATGGTAAGACTACCAGTCCACAAAAGTTACTTTTTTGACAGAAAAGCACAGTAAAAAGCACTTCCAAGCACTCTACCAGTGCCACAAAGGGAAATTAACCCCAATTTCTTCACAAAAAAATGTTTTCAGTTAGTTAACACTACTTTTAAACTGACAGAACAAATGTTAGGTGTTTAAAAGTACGTTAGTCTTGAGACAGCCCATTAAAACACAACACTCCTAGCCTTAAAATAACTTTCCTGAAGAGGAAAGTAATAAAACATCAGCAAATATAAGAAAATTATTTTTTTTTCCCCAAAGGGAACTTATCTGTCCATCAAAGGAAAAACACAAGCCGTCCATTGATCATCAAAAGTCTTGGAGGAGCATACTGTTCGTCAGCAGGAAAGCTCTGAAGGGCTTCACACCCAGATTTGTCTTTTAGTCAGCTCAGCTCAATCTGCCTGACAGTTTGGGCATGCGGCAGGTGCCCTGAAGTTTTGGAAGCTGGCCATCTGTTATATCCTTGGCAAGGATATAACCCATATCATATAAGGCTAGTGCAGCAGTGATCAATATGATGAACATGATTCTATTTCCAGAGCTAGAACAGACTTCACTCTGTCTGGGGAATTCTGTACTGCAGTCTTTCTCCATCTACCCTTTTTACTTGAGCTGTCATTTTATATATAATGGCTACTTCAGCATTTTTATAATGAAGAATATAGTAAAGTTATGCTGTTAATTTAGAATAACAGTAGATGTTCAGGTAGATCACTGTTGGAGTAATAATGCTCTCCTACCATCCCCATGATTAATCCCTTCCGTGGGTGGAGTGTGATGTCTTCCTCCTGTTTTTCTTTTCTGACAAGACTACTTTTAGCTGTAAGCTTCAGCCTCCCATTTAAGGCAAGAAATGTTTGAGTTTTGGCACATCTGTGCATCCCTCTTATACTAGCGTGTCGTTTTGTGTTAATAGCAAGATTCATGGTTCTTGAGATCAGAGCCTGAAGCTTTCTTTATAGATTGGCCAGAAGTGGTATTCTTGGCAGGATACATCACATATACAATACCTGCTACATCAGTGATATGTTTGAACATCTGCTGTTATGGTAATTACACAACTGCACCATCTTTATTTTTCTCTTGGATATGAGTACATGACTTAAATGATTCCAGGTACATCTCCCTAGTCTCTGTCTCTCTTACATTCTAATGGTTTAGCCTTCTATAATTAAGAACTGTTGTTCTGCATTGTCAATAAATTTTCTTTGGCATCTGCCTTTACCGTTTAGAATGAATATGTTTCTTAAGAGGACATCACGTTTGGAACTTCCATAGAAACTCCCGTTTTCCAGTTGAGGCCCTAATTTTTTTTAGAACCTTTGGCAATAACTTCCATTTGAACCACATTCATCTGTGTTAAGTGTTTTTCTTTTAAGAATCTTCCTGGTGTCAGTCACTTCATCTAGACAGTTATCAGAAGACGGAACTTGTATCTCTTAAGTGTTTGCAGTCCTAGTGGCTGGCTGTTTTTGATAATCCCTTTTATGTGCCTAAGGTAAGGTCAGATATAGGCAAAAAACAAAAGATCGTTCTCCCTGTCCACTACCCTCATCCACAGGTTGCACAATAGCAGTATTTACATAAGATGGTAGCATATAGTGCCAGGGCAAATGATTACCAAAAGTCATTCCTCAAGTTTACAGCAGTAGTAGAAAAACAGTTTCCTACGTACTGATTTGTACCTAGGATTTTGCTGCAGTTATGTATAAACTTTTTAAGGGCTATGTCAAGGCCTGTTCTGCATGAGTGGTGGTGATGGCTTCTTCTAACTTCTTTCCAGGATTCGTTTTTACTGTTCATTGCGAAGCTGCAACATGACTGGCATTCTTTGCTTGTGATAATCATTATAAACTTGATTCGGTGTCCAAGGCCAGAAGTTCTTTTTTTATGGGATCTATTCAAGGGTTGCTTCCTGAACCCTCAATCCAGCTTCAGAATACACAGCTTGTTACACTGCTCAACCAGAGCGTGTGAAAACAGTGCAATGACGCATCAAGTTTATGAAAGCTACTGATCATAAAAGTAAATGAATGACTGTCTGTCTTCAAAGGCAGTTGTCTTTCTTCATCCCCTAATGTTACCTTCCATGTTTAAATTTTGCTAGTCCTGTTGCTGTCTTGGGGCATGAGCATGTATTGTACTTGATATGTTCAGAAAAGTTTAGTCTCTAGACACCGTGATGGTATGGTGGAATAGCACTTTGCCAGAAGAAAGTCTATGTTGCAAGTGACTGAGTTGAGTTGAATGGGTGACTTCAGTCTTTAAAGCTTTGCTTTGCTAGTGGTCTGCCATAATAAAATATTATTATTAATAATAATAATAATAATAATAATAATATGTTGGATTAGTCTTTTGTCTGGATAGTATCTTTGCAGCAGGAAGGTTGTGTATCTTGATTGGATCCTGTTAAGGAAGCAGTTTAATGTTGAAACCTAGGTTTACTCACTGTTGGTAGTATGGTGCTTCTCCAATACAG
The DNA here is from genome assembly GCF_019279795.1 of Protopterus annectens. Taxonomy (NCBI): domain Eukaryota; kingdom Metazoa; phylum Chordata; order Ceratodontiformes; family Protopteridae; genus Protopterus; species Protopterus annectens. Next base: position 526,596,709 of record NC_056747.1, on the reverse strand, counting down.
AAGCAACTTACCTGTATACCACTGTAAGTGACAGAGATTGACTCTTCCATAGGTTCTCATGATAAGAACTTCTTGTCAGTTTTCTTGTGATATTTTTAATTGAGTGGAACTTAAGAAGCACATATGTCTGCCAGGCTTCTGAATCTCCCGTTCTGTGCCCCAATAACTTGGGTTATCCCTGCATATATTTTAGGAAGTCAGTACTAGCTCTCAGGGCCACATCTCATTACCTCAGGAAAAAAGAAAAGTTGAACCAGCTGACTGCCAGAAGGTGGGTTGTGTAACTCAACCAGACCCTGTAAAGTCTGAAACAGTTAATTTATTTGCTGGAATGCTGAGTAATTTGCTCATCTGTCCTATTTTTTTTTTTTTTAACTTAGAAGTAGTGAATGTCGATCATGGAATGTTTGGAGTGGAATGCAGTAATTCAGTGTTCAGTGTCAGTGCCAAAATGCTCATCCACATAATATGTAAAGCAAAAGCCTGAGGGTCAGTTATGTTTACACTGCAGACAAGTGGTACAACACTACTTTATGAAAAGGGCGATGTTGAGACGGGATTTCACAAGTCAACCAAAACAAATTTGTAATACAGGCTGTCAGCAGTTCTTCCTGTTTATAATTCTGCATGTAAAATTTAGTAATTACATAATGGCTTTTAATTTACCTTTCTTATTTTTTTTTATTTTAAAATTGTGTATGGCCTAGTTGAAGGTTAATTTTATTGTGTATTGTTGTAAGGATATCAACAAAATTATAGTGGATTTAGTTGTGGTCATCCTTGTAAGAGACTTTTTTTTAATTTTTTGCTCAGTAGTAGTAACACTATCTTTATAAAACAAAGTAATTGAAACTGACATACAGCAAAACTTGTCCATTGGTTATAGATACGGATGTTAGTTTTCTGATGTAAATCAAACCTGAATTTGATCATGATGCAAAATTAACTTAAATGAAATAGAACAAGTACCTTGAATTATGCTTCCCTTTTTTCACACACCCCCATATTTCCATTTAACTTAAAAATATGGTATTGATCATGGATTTTGTTTTAATGGTTAATATATGGTTCATTTTTATGAGCATGAAATTATACCACTGAGGTGTGCTGGTTAACTTGGGTAGTCTCTGCAACACATATGAAGAGACCAGCTTTAAGTATGACATCAAGACAGCGTAATTCTACAAACTTTTAAGTATGGAAATATATCTCCTGTAATGAAATAGTATTTCTTTAATGCAGTTAAAAGGTAATTACATTTTGCTTTTTTGTGTCTATATTTAAATGTACAGGTTATGCTGGCATTGTGCATCTTCTTTGTAAATTTTTTTTTATGACAGTTTTAATATTTTATTTGGGATTCCACTTTGATTACCCTACAAGATTTGTGTTTGTCAAAATTCAGACCTTTACACTGCACTGACAAGTAGATATCTTCATTCTCTTCTGAGATCTATAGATGTTCTTCGTGTTTCACTGTTGCAGTCATCACACTTGGGTTATCTGCCTGCAGGTAGCCTCAGTCGACCCGAATACCAGAGTCTTGGGATTTCTGCGTCGGTTGCTGTCGCCTCTTCCATGACGTCAGGTCGTCAGGGGTATAAAACATGCAGCTGACACCATTACATCAGTCTTTTTTGCCATGAGGGAGCCCAAAGCAGAAGCAGTTCACAAGTGCCGGTCGGCCGCTACCTGAAATTTTTGTTTTTCGAGTTTCAAACCTGAAGTCTTCTAAAGCTAAGTACCCCGTTGGGGATCCTTTTTTCTTGCTCTAACCGATGTCAGAAAAAGTTAATAATTGTCTTGCCTGTGGAAAGCAAATACCTCACAGAGATTTTCAATCTTACTGCGTCACCTGCTTAGGCCCAGACCACAACGTCCCTCGCTGTTGGTTTTGTGCCTTCTTTAATGCCCGAACAATTCGTCATCGGGCTTTGTCGCTAAATTCTTTCACTCTCATTCTCTGTATTACGAAATGGCTTCGATAAGCCATCCGACTACCAATCTTCTGAAAAAATGTTAGGATAAAGACAGAGACAGACCGCATAGGTCCAAAACTGCCAACGACGCTTCCATTAAGCTAGTCGCCAGTCCGCTGGTACTCAGTGAGGCACCTTCGCAGCCCCTGATACCCACTTCTACAGATTCACAGACCTCTGCTGAGACCCATTCAGAGTCCAGTATGCCATGAGATGCTTCTTCGACTATGGAAACTGCGGATGTCTCTACCTTGGATGGGTCCGGAGCCGCTGTGCAGGCATCAGCTTCTGAGGGTGTATTCTGACCTACCGATGTTCGTATTAAACCGACAACTTCATTTTTGGCAAAAACTACTGAGTTTCTCAGTCCCAGAGTTCGCACTACACCTAGAAAACCGATGACCAAAGCACATGCTCTAGCTCCCATGCCACAAAAACAAAAGCTTAGAATGGCTGAAAACCTTATTACTCTAATTAGGGGAAGCCAGCCTTCCCCTGCTAAAAGACAAAGAATTGAATTTCCTTCTGATTCTACAGACCAGGAGTCTGAGGGCTCTGACCCTTCTGATTACCAGGATATACCCTTATCTACCTATGAGGAATCAGATGCAGAATATTCCAGAGGATTTTTCTTTTGGTGAAAGGGAATGCCAGGACTATCCTCAGTCCAAAAAGAGACTCGGAGAATTTTTAGATTTGCCTCAACACAGGCGTCTGGCTTATACCCTCTGTCCTAGAAATTGTAGATGATGTCTTCATGGTATCCACTCTTACTCCCGACACTTCACCACCAGCCCCTAGGAAACCTGACAGGTACTACAGAGTATCTGACTCTCACAAATTTCTCTTTAAGAATCCTACTGCGGATCCAGAGACCATTTCCCAGGGACCTAAAGGCATTAAGGCTACTACAGCCAAAAACCCTGCCCCTTCAGACAGGAATTTTAGAGCTTTAGACAGATGGGGGAAGAAGGTATATACCTCTGCAACTCTTGCCATCGGGCTTTGAATTGCCAGTTTTACATGTTGAAGTACCAGCAACATATTATGGGACTAATTAAACAAAAAATGGTGTTACTTCCAGATTGTGCAGAAAATAAAGATTTACAAGAGTTAATGTATTCTGCAAACCAAATTAGTGAACATACTTTGCAATGTGGGTTTGATGCCTTAGAAGCATCTTGCAGGGCTGCTGTCACTGGGTCTGTACTGAGAAGGCATGCTTGGCTGAAGGAACAAATCTTGCCAGATCTTGTCAAAGCAAAATTACTAGATGCTCCATTAAATCAGGATCGTTTGTTTGGCACAAAAGCAGAAGTTGTTGTTAAAAAGATGGAGGAAAAAGCTAAATCTATGCAAACTGTCAAAAATTTCTTACAGGTGCAGCCGCCTAGATTCAGTAGGCACTGGCCTTCTAAAAACTGGCCCTTTCCAGTCCCTCCCAGGCCTTCTCAGTCCAAACCCAGGGGAAACAGACCACCAAGACTACAGTCTTAGCGTATGCAGAGATCTAAACAATGGAGTTCTCCCACCTCTAAATCAGGGAGTGGTAAGTCACCCCCTTATGGAAAAAGTTCACAATGACTTTTCAATCATCCTTCCCAGCTATGCCCAAGTACTTGCACACCAAGAGGAAAACTCACCCTTCATGCAAAAAACTGTATGTCCATTACTCAGGACAGATGGGTCCTAAACATTGTATCCCAGGGATACAGATTCTACTTCCACTCACTGCCAACCCCAAGCGGGTTGCCAGACCTTCCTCCAAATCAGTGGGCAGAGGCTCAAAAACAAGTGCTTTCCCTTCTCAATATCAGGGCTATTCAACCTGTTCCAGTAGAACAAAGGGGACAGGGTTTCTACTCCATAGGTTGGTACTAGGCTATCAGCCCTAGGGCCTATACAAACCTAGCCATAACAATTCCATGACTATTTCTTCCCACACTATTTACTTCTCTGGACCCCTGTCTAGCAGGGTGACTGACGTGATTCCTAGGGTGAATTTCCTTTCTCCCATCCATTCGTCAAGGTTCCTTTTGAAGATGGCCAAAGAGGCACTCTGCTTGACATGTATGGGCAATCTATTCCAGAGTCTGGGGAGTCTCTGGGTCAGGAACCTCCAGCATGTTTTGTTTATTGTGATGACAAGGTTTAGATCCCTGGAGTGTGTGGCTCTGAGGGATTGGGATTTCTTTACGTGTAGCATGTACAACAGCTCTGGGATTGACATGGCCTTGTATGTTAAGCAGAGATCGCCTCTGAGTAGACGATATGCGACAGGGTATAGCTGGAGTTTTTTTAAGGCGGTCAGCGTAGGGCATCTGCTTTAGGCCTGTGATTCTTTTAGTGAGATATTTCTGCTGCCTTTCCAGTTGTTGCAGATGTCTTGAGAGGTACATACCAAACGGGGCGTTGTATTCTATAATGGGTCTAATGAGGGATGAGTACAGTGGGACAATGACCTCTTTTTTTCTGGATGAAAAGCCCTTAGTGATGAGGTGTACCACATAGAAGGATTTCCTGACTGTTGTGGCGATGTGGTTATCGAAGGTGAGACCACTGTCCACCTGTGTCCCTAAGTCTCTTATCACACTTTCGGTGTTTAGTGTACTGCCACCTATATGGTAATTCACGGTACATGTTTTTTCCCAAAGGGGATAACTATACATTTCTTGGCATTGAGCTTGAGCCCATGGCTCTGGCACCAAGCATCTGTTTCTGTAAGGCCCTTTTGTAGAGTATCCACATCATTTAGGGATTCAATAATGGCTCCCAGTTTGCAGTCATCTGCAGTTTGCAGTCAGGCTGTTCCTGGTGCCCAGAAAATAGAGCTCTTGGCACCCTTTCCTGGATCTGTCAATTCTCAACACCTTTCTGGTGGTCCCAAAATTCAAAATGATTACACTGCAACAGCTTCTTCCTGTGCTAACCAAGGATGCCTGGTTAGTCACCCTAGACTTAAAAGAAGCTTATCTGCACATCCCCATAAGGGAGTCCTGCAGGAAATATCTATGTTTCAGGGCAGGCTGTATGCACTATCAGTTTTCTGCACTTCCCTTTGGCTTATCTACTGTACCCAGAGTATTCACAAAGTGCCTGGCTCCAGCCATTGCATACTGCAGGCAGAGAAATATTCAAATTTACCCATATTTGGACTATTGCCTGATTCAGGCAGACAGTCAGAAATTGCTACTTCAGCACCTGGCATTTGTAAAAAGACTCCTAACTTCACTGGGGTACACCATAAACAAAAAGAAATCACAACTGGTGCCCAGTCAAAAAAAATGTATTCCTGGGAGCAAGCTGAACACAACTTCCCAGATGGCATTCCTCACTCCAGAAAAACAGATCTATTTGTCAAACTACTTCAAACTAATGGCCACCAAAACCCAGCTATCTGCAAGGAAAATACTGCAAGCCCTAGGGTTCATGGCCTCATGCATTCTGCTAATTCCATATGCAAGACTTCAATGGTACTTAAAAAGTTTCTGGTGACAACATTCTCAGGACCAGGAAACAGTGATTCCTATCATACCTTGTCTAAGGGCAGAGTTCCTTTGGTGGGCAGAGGCATGCAACCATAACAAGGGACTTCCTTTCACTCAACCCCTTGCTGCCCAAACCCTGACAACAGATGCATCAAACTATGCATGGGGGGCTCACATGGCAGGCAAATGCATTCAAGGCAAATGGAGCCTGGGACAAATTCCCCTGCATATCAGTCAAAAAGAGATATTAGCTGTACAGAATGCTCTGACAGCCTTCAAATACCTTATCCTTCCAGGACAGCTCCTGATAAAGACAGACAACACCACAGTTATTTGGTACATAAGCAGGGGTGAACTCATTCCTACCCACTCTGCAGGTTACCCATGGCCCTGTGGAACACAGCCTTGAGCAACCAAGTGCACTTGCAAGTTCATTTCCTGCCAGGCAAACAAAATTCACTGGCAGACGACTTAAGCAGAAATCTACTGGACCCACATGAGTGGAAACCGAAAGCCAACTCATTCAGACTTCTAATCCAGAGGTGGGGGACTCCGGAGGTGGACCTCTTTGCCTCCCCCCAAAACCACCAATTGAGCAAATTTTGCACCAGGAATCCTCACAGCAGAGCCTGGAAGGTGGATGCCCTATCCTTTACATGGGAAAACCTCTCAATTTATGCCTTTCCTCCTTTGCCCCTCCTCTCAGAAGTACTACTCCAGATCAAGCAGGACAGGCCAAGGACAATCCTTATTGTCCCAGGCAGGCCATGCCAGCACTGGTACCCACTCCTATGCAGTCTGACAACCGTGCCACCCTGGCACCTACATCAGACCCCTTCCCTGCTGTCTCAGCAGGAGGGACAGATTTTGCATCCACAGCTGCAAACCCTAAACCTTGCAGCCTGGCTTATCCCCTGAGTACATCACCAGCAACCCTCAGCAAACAGGTGCTGGACGTCATCCTTGAAGCCAGAAGGCCTAGCACTAGGAAATCCTATGCTGAAAAGTGGAAAGGATGTTGTTCTTGGAGTCAGTCTCAAGGAAAGGACACAGCTGTGCCCACCTTGCCTCTAATCTATGATTACCTAGCAGAGCTGCTCCACAGAGGCCTGTCCTTCTCATCCATTAAGAGTCATGCCTCTGCCATCTCAGCTCATTATAATACTGAGCCACCTCTCTCCTCACCCTCTCATCAAATAGTTCCTGAGAGGAGCTAACAATTTAAGGCCCCATAGAAGAGCTCTCACCCCGGCCTGGACCTTAACTTTGTACTGGAGAAGCTCACACTTCCCCCTTTTGAAGTTAAAATTCCTCTCTTGGAAAGCAGCCTTCTACCCATCACTTCAGCAAGAAAGGTGTCTGAGTTACAGGCACTAATGGCTGTGGAACCCTTCATTATTTTCCATGCTGACAGGGTTTCCCTCAGGACTAGCCCATCATTTATGCTCAAAGTGGTATCCAGTGTGGCTTTAAACCAATCCATCTATTTGCCAACCTTTTTCCCTAATCCTCAGAATAAAGGGGGAAGGATCCTGCACTCCTTGGACATGCACAGACAGCTCAGGTTCTACCTTAACAGGACTAAACCTTTTAGAAAATCAGACCAGCTGCTAGTCAGCTTTGCTACAGGGGCAGAGGGCAAGGCCATTTCAAAGCAAACCATTTCCAAATGGATAGCACACTGCATCCATTTCTGCTACAAGCACCATGGAAAATCTACCCTACAGTGATCAGAACTCATTCCGCTAGGGCTACCTCAACCTCTACAATATTTCTCAGGGGAGTCCCTACCAGGGACATCCTGGAAGCTGCAACCTGGAGTACTGTACACACCTTCACGAAGCACTACCACCTACATATTTTTTCTAAATCCAGAGCTGGATTTGCTACAGCAGTCTTACAAGGCCTACTAGCCAGCCCTAACACTTCTTGACTGCCTCCACCCTTCCTCAGCTTTGGGAATCAACCCAAGTGTGATGACTGCAACAGTGAAACACGAAGAACATAGTACAGTTGTGTACACTTATCATAAATGTAGATGTTAGTGTATTCACTGTTGCAGTCCTGGTTTCCCTCCCTCCAACCCCCTGACTTTCTCTATGCCTTCTACCTATCCTCTTTATGGCCATATTTTATGGCAGGGGTATTTACTTTTTACTGGAGGTGTTCCACACCATTTAATAGCTTCCTATTTTGGGGGCTCCTGACATTTGGGGCAAGAAAAACTGATGTAGTGGCGTCGGCTGCATGTTTTATACCCCTGACGACCTGACATCATGGAAGAGGCAACAGTATCCGATGCAGAAATCCCAAGACGCTGGTATTCGGGCCAACTGAGGGCTACCTGAATACACTCTAACATCTACATTTATGGTAAGTGTACACAACTGTACTTTTCATCTATTCATTCATTCATTTCTAGGTAATTGGGCTGTAACTCGGGTCCATTCTCAGCTATGATCTTCTTACATTAAAAAAAAAGTTGGAGTTGTTAATAAAGAAGAAACAAGTAAAACCGTCCTGATGTGCTTGAGTTGCCATAATAGATGGTATAAACAGCTAGTCTATTATTACATAAGTAATATTAATAAAAAAGGGAGATGACCGAAGTTGCTAATCATTTAGAGCAGAGAGGTAATATGAATGGTTCTGTATTGGGCGATGGCTAAAGCTGGAGTAGTTTCCTGTCTGAACTCTAAACTAGATGTGTTTTGTATTGACCAGTGTTGCAGTTGTATATGGTTAAATTAAATTCCAACTAATTAATTGCAATTAAGTTTTGATTAGAATTTATCTAGCTTGTTATAGCTAATAATTTTGGGTGCTAGGAAGTTTTCCTGAGTAATGAAACAGTTACTAAGGAGGCTTTTCATAAGTGTGTTGTATGTTTATTTTTATATATTTATTTTTTTCATTTGTTAACCAAATAACCCCACTGGAGACAAGTTACCCTTTCTCAAGGATGACCTGGAAGCACTATGTGGTTAAATGACTTGCTTATTAACTCAGTCCATGCATGAAGGTGGAAGGAATCAAACTTCCTACCTTTGACTATAGGAAGCAGCTTGTTAACAGCCCAGAGCATTAATACTCTCTGCTAACTGCCAGTTAGTTGTACGTGATTTAAGGTACAAGTGTGAAAGTTAGTATGTATTGTGTGTGATTTAGAAGTCTTGCTAATCTATCCATCTCTTGCTGTCAAACTGCATCAGAGGTTTAGCTTAGCTGTTCTGACCACTGGAGTCATCCGCTGATCTGTCACTCTCCATGACTTTGTGTTGAAGAACATTACCAGATTATGTGTTCCTTCTCTAAGACTTCTGACTATGTATAAACTATACAGTGGAATTGATGCCGACAGTGTTTATAGTCATTTAGAAGAAAACTCAATCATAGCAACAGAACAAAAAAGGTAACAAAAGAAAGTCATATGGAACAAAGGATTATTTATAGTTAAGTAAATTCATGATGGAGAACTGTAAAAAAGGGAAGAATGGAAGTATGTCATGGATAGACTACAAAAAAGCATTTGACAGTATTCCACATTCATGGTGGATAAAAGAGTGTTTAAAATGTTAAGATACACCCTACACTGATCTGTTACATTACATCAACCATGAAACAGTGGCAAAACACTTTGCAGTTAAGCCATGATAAAGGATAAATTACTATTCCAGGAATAAAAATTCAAAAGGGGAATATTCCAGGGTGACTCTGTCACTGCTGCTCTTTTGTCTTGCCCTTAATATGTTAAATTGTGTACTTAACAGATTAGGTCATAGCTACAGTTTGGCTCCCAGAAAACAACAAAGTGTAAGAACATCTCATCTTCGTTTTGTAGATGATTTAAAACTGTATAGCTCATCAGATGAGGAACTGAAAGAACAACTGTAAGTAGTCAAAACTTTTTCAGATGGTATAAGAATGTTATTTGGTCTTGATAAATGTGCAAAAGCAACCTTTAAAGCAGGAAAGCTGCAGCACCAAGAAAACATCAGTTTGGAACAAGAATGTGATGTAAAAGAACTTGAGGAAGAGTGAGTGTATAATTATTTGGGAACTTATGAAGGATCAACAATAAAACATGAACAACTGTGAATAAAACCTAGTAAGGAATATTTAATAAGACTAAAATTAATACTGAAAACAATGCTGACATATAGGTACAAAGTCCAAGCTATGAACCAATTTGCTTTTCCTGTCCTAACTTACAGTTTTGGAGTGACTGGCCCCAAAAGGTGTTCGATCGGCTGGACAGGAAAACAAGAAGGATGCTTCATGTTCTTCAAATGATTTATAAAAATCAGTGTGTACCAAGACTGTTCTGAAGGAGGTATGGTCCTCCTCACAATTGATTACATGTATAGATCTGCAATCGTAGGACTGCATGCATATCTGCTGACCTCACAAGACCCAAACATAGTGAAAGTTTTAAACCATGAAGAGAATAAGTCTAAGATGACCTCCTTGCTTAGTTTAGCAGAAGCAGGAATGGAAATCAAACCAGAAGTAGATAAAAATCAGGCAGCAACTGAATGTGCCGAAAAACAAACAAAAGAATATAGGTAAAGGATTAGATGAGAAGGCAAGACATGTAGAAAATGCATAAGTATAGTTGCAAGTATAGAAAACACTTGGAGCAACCTCATGTCCAGGATTGAATGCAGGAATGGTAAAGGAGAGGTGAATTTAAACTAAAAAACAAAAGGTTAATATTGGAGGCCCAAGACAGTGGACTACATACACATTGGCTTATGAAGTCCATAGAACATGTGGGAGAAATAGACAAATGCAAGTTTTGTAAAACAGAACGGGAAACAGTTGCACATTTTGTTGATTGTTGTGCTATACTAATAGCAGAAGGGCTGTATACTGAAAGGTGTAATAATGTGGTAAGACTGCTGCATCGGGGACTGTGCAAACATTATAATATTGAAGTAGCTGGGAAGCATTGGAAACATGAGCCACAAAGCATTATAGAAAATGATGAAGTTTAAATTACAGAGATCACCCATTACCAACAGTTCAAAAATGGATACGAGAAAACCATATGTAGTAGTCCATGAAAAGAAGACAACAGTAGCAGTGATTGAAATTGCTACACCTAGTGACTACAGTGTCTTACGTAGAGCGAGACTCAAAGTAATAAAATACCAGGATTTGCAGGCAGAAACAAGGGCAATGTGGAAAAGGATACCCAGACACTTCCAGTAGTAGTAGGAGCAATGGGGCTTATAAAAAAGAATTTACAATCGTACTTTGACATATTACAAATATGTAATGCCATAAGAACTGCAGAAGTCACTACTGGGCACAGTGTGGTTGCTGTGAAGAGCACTTCTGGCTAACATCAAAGATTGAAACAATACTAATTTCATGAATTTTAATCATACTTTGACTTAGGAATGGGGTCCATTCCAGTCATGGTATTAGAAACCCAAAAGACCTGGAGAAATTAAAAAAAGAGCAAACCAAGTCCATTCTTCTCATTGTACACTTAAGCTCCTCAACTCACAACTGAAGAGCCAGGTCCGTTCTGTGATCGGGCACTCATTTAAGGAGCAAGCCAGATCAGTTCTTACCAATCTGTGCTCCTTATTTATGACTTGAGGAGCAAATAAAAAAAACAAAACTATCTTCTCTCCTTTTAGACTTCGTAAACTGCTTGCTACATTTGTAACATCCAATTGCTAAAATTTATGTTACACATGGAGCAATAAAAGGACTTCAATTTTGACTGCAAATTCAATACTGAATGCACTTAATTGACTGATCAGCATCTGACAAATGCATCCCCTTAGCACTTTGTCCTCAGGTGGTTGCCCCTTCACCGCCACCCTAGCTACTCCTATGTGTTGCATCTGATGTCTGTTGCAATCCTATGTAAAGCCTTCTACATCTATAGAGTTTACTAGGCAAACAGGGCATGAGAGCAGATTGACAGGCCTTTCTTCCATATCACACACACAGTCAGCAATCGGTCTACTTCATATTTTTGATATGTGGGAGGAAACTGGAGTACCTGTTATACCAAGCTGCATTCTAACCTTGTGGTGCAATAATGGGAAAAAATGATGTATTATGATTTGTTTATAAATTGTTAGATTTCATTAGTGGAACATAAGTTTGGTCTCTTGTCCAGTCCAAGGTGGCCTGTTTTATATGTCCTTCCTAAAATCCTTAAAAAGAACACAAACTAATACTGTTGTGTAGGTTTAGTAGTGTTAGCATGTGAGTATTTAAATGAACCTGTATCAGGGTTTTTTAGAATGCTAAAACCTTATGTCTCTAAAGCTAGATCTTTCATTAAAGATGCAGGTGAATTGTAACACAACTTGATTAAGTATAAGAAGAGACATGTTTTTGTTACTACTAGCATTACTTCATTATTAACCCATGACTTAGGTGTTGAAGCTGTACATTATTGCATGTGTAACCATTAAGAACACACATAGTTTCTAGAACGCAAACCATTACTGCCTTGATTTATGTTGTATTAAGACATATTTTATTTAACAAATCAGGTAACTTTTAGCTTCTAGAGTCTGCCATGGTGACTAGTTTAACAGCAGATTATGATTTCATTTTTGTAGCTAACTTGAAGAAAACATTTAATTTAATTTTGTGATTGTGTCACATTTTGCATAGTATACATTTTATGGACTATGGCCAGAATTTACATAGATGTGTTGCACTTCTCCGCAGTGGTGATACAGGTAGGCGGCACTGCATAGACCATGGGGAGTAATAAACATCCAAAGTGAGACCGACAGCATTTAAGTCTGTCCATCTGTGCTTTAAGTGAACAGCACAGCAGCTGTACAAATAGGCTTCATGCTCACCAAATGATTTATAAAAATCAGTGTGTACCAAGATTATATATTCCCCATTCTGAAGGAGGGATGGGCCTCCTTGAAATTGATTACGTGTATAGATCTGCAATCATGGCACTCCACACATATCTACTGACCTCACAAGATCCAAATGTAGTGAAAGTTTTGAAACATGAGGAGAATAAATCTAAGATGACTTCTCTGCTTAATTTAGCAGAAGCATGTCAATGTCAAGCAGGAATGGAAATCAAACCAGAAGTAGATAAAAACCAGGCAGCAACTGAATGTGCTAAAAAACAAAAGAAAGAATATAAGGTGTAGGACCAGATGAGAAGACAAGAAGTGTGGAAAAAACATAAATATAGTTTCAAGTATAGAAAACTTCTAGAAGAGCCTCATGTTGATCAAGAACGAATGCAAGAATGGTTAAGGGGAGGCAAATTCAAACCAAGAAATGAAAGGTTAATATTGGCAGCCCAAGATAGTGGGCTATGTACACGCTAGTTTATAAAGTCCATTGAACATGTGAGAGAAACAGACAAATGTAGGTTTTGTAAAACCAAATTGGAAACAGTCACACACCTTGTTGCTCTTTGCGACACACTAATGTCAGAAGGACTGCATACTGAAAGGCATAATAATGTGGCGAGACTGTTGCACTGGGGATTGTGCAAACATTATGGTATCAAAGTGGCTGAAAAACACTGGAAACTTGAGCCACAAAGCATCATAGAAAATGATGAAGTTTATATCACATGGGATCACCCATTACCAACAGTTCAAAAAATAGATGCTAGAAAACCAGATATAGTGGTCCAAGAAAAGAAGACAAAAGTAGCACTGATTATTGAAATCACCACACCCAGTGATTATAGTGTCTTGCATACCGAGAGAGACAAAGTCATAAAATACCAGGATCTACAGGCAGAAACGAGAGCAATGTGGAAGAAAGATACCCAGACAGTTCCAATATTCCAAAATTTACAGTCATATTTAGATATGTTACCAGTCCATGTAACCTCGTATGAATTGCAGAAGGAGTCATTACTGGGCACATTGTGGGTGCTGCGAAGAGCACTTTTGGCTGACATCAAAGATTGAAATAATGCTAATTTCATGAACTTTCATCATACTTTGACTTAGGAGTGTGGTCCATACCCCGTCATGGTATTAGAAACCCAAAAGATTTGGAGAAATTAGAATAGGCATGTTGCAAGGTATTATCCATGGAGCAGTCTGAAATCACTGTTGCATGGAGGGATCTTGTGAGAACTGAAAATGTGAATTCAGAGACTCCTTCCTCTGAAAAATAAAGCACCACATGTAGTAGTGAGAATGTGAACTGTGGTGGTGGTGCTGCAGTAGCGTTGTCGCCTCACAGTAAGACGTTGTCCTTTTCGATTCTCATCTAAAGCGTCTTCTGTGTGGAGACATGCGTGAATGGGCATACCTTCATTGAAGGTTGTGCGTCAGGGGTGGCAACTCGGCATGTAAAAATCTACTGCCAATCATTAGCAGACCAGAGTTCCGCTGTGGCGACCCCTAACCGGGAAAAGCCAAAAGTTACAACAACATGTAGTAGTGAGAGTGTATGATTTAGCACATGCCTTAAAGCTCTATAACCATACTTTTTTTTTTGCAGCTGCAGCACTATTGTGTCCATATATGTTGATACCCAAGAGATGCTTAAAAGCAGAGGAAAGGAATAGATGTGAAAAAGAAAAAGGCAGCAAGTGGGGTGTCGCACATGAGAACAGTGTGTAGGAGTATACATGATGGAGGAGTCAGGGCAACTTTTGTTTTTTTAATTCAGGGCCTCATGTGTGCTGTGTAGAGGAGGAAAAGTGAAAGGTAGTGATCTGTAAGAAGAGGGTGTAGAACAGTATGCAGGGCCAGAGAGATGCACAGAACATTGCAGACAAACAGAAGTGGAAGTGCACTCACTAGAATGGAGATATATGGAATGGACAGAAACGAACAAGTAGTATTCATGAGAGATAAACAGAGGGTCGACAAATGGTGATGGGGAGCTTGGACAAAGCACAAGTTGTTGGGTGTGACAAAAGAGGAAATGGGCTAGAGATAACATGAAATAGGAACAGAAATGTGCCATCAGTTGTCCTGGCCTTGAAGAACATTACTGTTGTGTGTCACCATGTGATAGATCAGGGCATCTGCTAATGAAGGCCAGTCCTTCCCCTGATGGCCTGCTGGTAGACAGGCATTATCTATATGCGATGGAAGCATGTCTTTTCAACTCACCCCATTCAAAAACTTGAAAACTGAAAGTAGTGAGTCGAAAAACACAAATTTTATTTATTTATTTATTTTGCAGGGGGCTGTGTCCTCCTTCCCCCAATTTATATGTACCAACTCCATGGTCACATTTCAGAGTTGAAAAATGCAACAACCCTCAAAGTGCTGTGCTTGCTTTTGCAGTGCAATACACTGTGGTGAAACTCATCGCTGTATTAAATTTAAGATCAAAAGCTGCTCAGCCGTCAATGCTTCACTGACCTATAGGTAAGCCAGTAGAGTGGGCTGGTCAAGTGAACAAATCTGCTGTCCACTCAAAAAAGCTATACATCAGGGCCATATACCTGCCCCCTGCTTTTTCTACAGCAGCCCTCCTCCACCTGCTTCAGCTGGGCATTATCAGACAATGGGTCTGAGGTACCTAACACTGACGGGCCTACCCCCACCCCCACCCCATGAGGCTCTCCCAGCATCGCCATCCTTGTCCTTCTCAGCTACAGCCTCAGCAGGAAGGGAATGTGAGTGCTCAAAAATCTGGACTCGGCCTCAGTGTTTTTTGCCCTGCACTACCATGTTTTGTTCACCTCCGTGTTGTGTGGTTATACAGCCACCAGTTGCTGTTCTTCCAACAGACTGTCATTGGACCATGGTTTTGATGCACCTCCATGATGCTTATTTGCATATGCAGTCTGAGTGTACCAGTATCCTGGGGATGCCCAGCATGTCTCTTCTTCAACATCTTATGGAGCATGTAACATACTAAGAATATTTTGCATACTGTGGAATGATCATACTGGAGTGCCCCCTGCAGACATGTCTAAGCAGCAGAAACAGGCTTTGAGCAGGCAGACCCCATGATGAATAGTGTTTCTGGTTTGTGCATATGATTCTTTTATACAAGAATTTGGCCATGCTGTGGGGGTTTTCATACCAATATTGTATGCCAGGGCTCTAGCATACAACAGAGTATCAACATGCAGGGAAAATAATACATGTGCACACACTGCATATGTAGTTGTACACCTTAATAGCCACAGCACCTACATTTACCAACCAGATTGGGCTCGTGGAATTTCACTGTGCAGTTGCTGGCAACATTGCAGAGGTGTTTGCTATATATGTGAATCATATGAACGGCTTAGGGGTTGTACGGACATGTTAGTTATGATCTCATTCTCATCATGCAGTACCTGTTGGTTCACTTGACAGTAGGCCTCCCTATTCACAAGCCCTTGCGACTATAGGCAAGTGGGAAGTTTATCACATTGTGTCCAGATTTTGACGCTCAGTTCCTCAGGGAGGCTGGTGATGTTACAGAGGGCATACATGGTGTTTGCTCTGTCTGTTATAGGAAGCTGTGTATGATCTTCCACATTTAAAAGCATTATGTCAAGGAGATTTTGAGAATTCCATATCTGGAAGCCATTAAATGTCTTGTGTGTTCTTGGTCTTTGAATGGTCCTTGTAGCTAGTATAGAAATAGCTATATATATACCTCAGTCATCTTAGGTATGAGAAGGCCACCTGTTTCTACTGATTTTGTATGTTTGTGTGTGTGTGCATGATGCATCAGACAATGCGTATCTAACATCCCAGTCAACTGCAAAGCAATCAATGATCTCTTGTTTGTAGTATCTCATCCACTGATTGTAACATTTCTGTTAGAGCAAACACCTCAAGCATTCAGACAAAACTGGTAATGCTCAGAACTATAACATGCTACATAGCTACTGCTGCTACTTCAGATCTCCTTGATCTTGTCCTTATGTTTCCCCTCCCATTCAACTCGATTTGTCTCTACCTTCCTGATAAAATCTGATCATGTAGTTTTTGCATTCACCTTCAGTAGAAGTCTCCCAACCCATACATATTTCGTAGTATTTCAGGGTTATTGCTTAACAGATATCCTGGACACACACAACTGGCATAATCTGACAAAGAAACCACTTTATGATGCTGCCCTTGTTTCATTATACTCTTGGCATCTACCCTCTTATGAATATCTTTATAGAAGAGACTATTCCCATCTATGCCAAGAACAGTAATACAGTCCAAAAGAATCCATTGTGGTAGAACAGCACGTAACTCAACTCTATAAGAAAAAGGAAAAGCTCATGATATTTTGTGGGGGGGGGGAAATCCATCTCCCGTACTATAAAAGCAACTTAAAACTATTAGGCAAGACCCACAGGTGTACAATTAGAGAGTGCAGAGCAAAGATTTCAAAGATTCAGAGAAACTTTATTGTCATTTAGGACCGCACAAGTGCAGCCTAAACAAAATTACAAATGTCAGCTCTTGAGAGAAATGCAGCGCAAATACAGATACAGTGATGTCAAAGAATAACATAAGAAAGAAAGTAACACGTATGACATGCAAGCGGTAGTGCACATTACATAAACACACTCAATGCCCATTATACAATGATAAGTAATAAAAAAATAAATACCCACCACCAGATCCCTTCACTATTAAGATAGAGAATAAATAGTGACAAGTGAATAGCAGCTGTTTAGTTGCTGTGTTGCACTTGTTAACCTTAGATGTTACTCAGTATAGCCATCATATTATGTAATAGTAACACTGGTGGTAATTGCTCAGAGCAGCAGAATTAAATGAAAAAAAAGAGGCTTCAATGTATCCGGTATTCTGGTTGGTGCCAGAGTTAGTAAGTCTCACAGCTATAGGATGCAAACTGTTCCTGAATCTGGTGGTCCTATAGTGGAAGCTGCGGTACCTCCTTCCAGATGCAAGTTGTGAGAACCAGTTGTGGGCCGGGTGGATTGAATCAGCTAATATTTTGTATGTTCTCTTTCTTGCTCTTGTAAAGAAAAGCTTCTGAATAGAAGGGAGGTTTGTGCCCAAGATTTTCTCAGCCACCTTCACCACCCTCTGTAATTTCATCTTCTCAGCAACTGTGCAGTTCCCGAACCATGCTATGAAGTTGCTAGTGAGGATGCTGTCTATAGCTCCCCTGTAAAAAGTGGTAAGAGCAGACAGTGGGAGCCTGGCCTTTTTGAGCTTTTTCAGGAGGTGAAACCTCTGTTGGGCCTTCTTGACTGTATGGGTGGTATTAACAGTTCAGAAGAGGTCATCTGAGATGTGAAGGCCCAGGAACTTGGTTGTTTTGACTTTCTCTACTACCTTCCTTTTGATAGTGAGTGGTTGGTGAACTGTTGCCTTTCTCCTCAAGTCCATAATCATTTCTTTGGTCTTATTAACATTCAGATCCAGATTGTTCCTGTCACATCAGGCAATCAAAGTGTTCACCTCATCCCTGTAGTTCTGTTCATCCCCACCATTAATGAAATCCACAACTGTGGTGTCATCAGTGAATTTTATAATATGGTCTGAGTTTTGTTCTGCAGTACAGTTGTTTGAGAATTGTGAAGAGCAAGGGGCTGAGCACACACCCTTGGAGAACACCAGTATTCAGGATTATGCATTGAGAGGTGGTGTTTCCAATGCATGTCCATTGGGTCTACCAATCAGAAAGTCAAGAGTCCAGTTGCACAGGTGCTTGCTTATACCAAGTTTCATGAGGTTATTCACCAGTTGCATCAGTATCACAGTGTTGAATGCAGAACTGAAGTTGATGTATAGCAGCCTTATGTAGTTGTTCCTCCCTTCCAGGTGTTTTAGTGCAAGGTGTAGTGCGACTGATATCGCATCTGCAGTCGATCTATTTGCCTGGTATGCAAACTGGAGAGGATCGAATGGACTTAGGCAGACTCGCAGATAGATGTTTCTTCCCAATCCTCTCAAAGCACTTCATGATGTTTGAGGTTAAGGCGACCAGTCTGGAATCATTAAGGCAGGCCAAATTATTGTTTCTTTGGAAGTGGGACAATACTTGTTTCCTTTAAATGCGAGGGAACTTTCTCCATAGCAAGGGATGAACTGAAGATGTCTGTCAGTTTTGTTGTTTGGCTTTTCGGCTTTTCCCGGTTAGGGGTCGCCACAGCGGAACTTGGGTTGGGAATGATTGGCAGTAGATTTTTATGGTGCCGAGTTGCCAGCCCAGCGCCAACCTTTAGTTAAGGCACGCCCATTCATGCATGTCTTTCGAACACCACTCGACCGCGGGGAGGACATGCAGACTCCACACAGGAGGCACTCCAGCCGAGAATCGAACAGGAGAACCTCTTGCTGTGAGGCAACAATGCTACCGCTGCACCACCACGGCTGAAGATCAGACATAAATGATCAGTACGCTCCTTCAACACCTTGCCAGGTATGTTATCTGATCCAGCAGCCTTCCTAGGATTCACCTTCTTAAGCAAGTTAAGAACTTAGAATTGCTTCCAGTACTAAGAACAACCACAAAGCCTTATTCAGCTTCTGTAGGAAACTCAGAAGTAGCACCCAGTTCTTCACTTAATTTGTCTCCAGTGGTGCAGCCCACTACAACCCGGAATAGTAGAACTAATATTTAATAAATATTAATAATATAAAATAATAATAAATAATTAATATTGATAATGAATAATAAATATTATTTGTACTGAAAAAGTAATTTCCAACTTCTCACCTTCACACATCCCATCTTCCCTCCCCCCAACTGCACCACCTGTTATTACTCTTAGTTAATTGGCTTCTGGTCTTCCCACAACTAAAATGACTTACTCCATGGGCCCCAACAATACTCAAGACTGTCTGCTTGCAAATACCAAAGTCCATATAGCCCTCCCACCCCTCCGCTCCACACACCTCAACCTCATTACCACAATCAACAGAACATGCTGGAGGGACAGATTCATAACTCAGAGACTGCCCATGATCTGGAATAGATTTCCCATACATGTCAAGCTGAGCACCTCACTGGCCCTCTTCAAGAGAAATCTTGATGAGTGGATGGGAAATAGAAAGTTCATCCCGGGGATCACTGCAGTGGCTCTCCTTGATAGAGGCACTGGGGAATAACATCGGGTGGCACGATGACAGCGCACTTCTATGGGCTAGTCTTGTAAAGGCTCCAGGGCCATTCACTTAGTACACACCTATGAACCTTTCCTAAGTCTTTTTACACTTGTTTTCTCCACATGTTATGTAACTGTAACTTGGGAAATGGCTGCAGTCACCCTCTTCTCAAAAGGCAGCACCAGAGTAGACCATGGTAACTATAAGCCTTTCTCCCTGTCATTATTTGTAAAGATGTGGAACACCTTATCACTGAACTAGTGTCATAGGTGACCTCCAGACCTTTTGAAGTTAAGGGCAAGTTGTACTTCTTAAACCTGGTTGATTTTTGTGTGTGTGTGTGTGTGTGTGTGTGTGTGTGTGTGTGTGTGTGTGTTCCACAAAGAAAATGTAGATAAGGGCAAAACTGTCCATACTGCCTACCTTGACCTTGCTAAAGCCTTTGACACCATTTCTCTTGTAGGCTTAAAAGAAGATCCTGTAGTCTTTTAATAGCAACACTTACATTGTCTGCTGGAGAGCTAATTGGCTTTTAGACTGAACTCTCATAGTCCATCCAAGGGTTGTTGTTTCTAGCCATAGAAGCTTTGCTAGTGATGCCCCACAGACCCATTCTTGGGTCCCTTCCTGTTTGGCATTTTCCTCTCAGAAATACAGCTGGCATCCAAGATCTATAGGTAGCCTGGTTTGTAGATAACTGCAGACTGGATTTTGTCAGCTCAACCCCTAATACCCAAATTCTCTGTCAAGGCCTAGATCAGACATACACCAGTTACATTTATCATGGGCTCACTTTAAATGCTAAGAAATGTAGCTGTTTCCTTCAGTAAGACTCATCCCTTTTTCTTCTTCTTACACATCACTGACATTCCTCTTAACACACATCTGGGTACCCATGTTGATAATGAGCTGTCATTTGACAACCATGTCTCAGTTGTAGTTGACCTCAGGTTATCTGTCATGACACCTCTTCTAGGTCTAGAGATGTCCTTGTCACTGTTTACTTCTCTGTATTCAGGCCCATTATTGAATTTATTGTCCCATTGCCCTATTTGGAATGTTGAAAGGTTCCAAAGATTCCTAACTAGAAAAATGTCTGGCTAAAGCCACTTAAGATACTGTAACAGTCTATAATCTCTATCCTTCTACTCAAGGGGTCCAGGGAAGTAAATATTGTGGGAAGAAATATCCAGGGAATTGTTATGGCTAGGCTTGTATAGGCCGTAGGGCCGATAGCGTAGTACCAACCTATGAACCTAGGAAATCTTTTACAGGCTGCTTAGAGAGAAATTTTCTTAGCGTTTTATGATGTGAAAGACCCTTTTTCTTTTCAACCTACTTCACCTTTATAGATCAGACAGTTCAGCTAATAACCTGCTGCAAAGAAATAACCCTCTAGGTTTAAATTCTCCAAGTCTTTTGGGTTTCTAATATCATGAAGAGAACAGACCCCATTCCTTAGCCAGGGTGTGATTAAAGTTCTGTAGAGTGAGGGAGAAATAATATTGGTATACACTGATTTGTATATATCATTTGATAAGAGTGAAGCATTTTTCTTGTTTTTCTGTTCAACTGATTCAATACATTTATGGCCAGTCACACCAAAACTGTACGTTGGAACAGGGAGAGAAAACTGATTTATGGCTTGGACTTTATTCATAAGTATCAGGGCTGTTTTCAATATCAGTTTTTAGTCTTCTGAAGAATTCCTTACTAAGTTTAATTCTCATTTGTTCATGTTTTATTGCCGATCCTTCATCAATTCCCAAGTATTGTAGACACTCCTTCCTACTCAGGTTCCTTTATATCACATTCCTGTGCTAGGTTGATATTTTCTTGGTACTGCAACTTTTCTGCTGCAAACGTTGCTTTTGCACATATATCAAGACCAAGTGTTATTCTTATACTATCTGAGAAACTTTTAAACACCTACAATTGTGCTTTCAACTCCTCATGTGATGAACTATATAATTTCAAGTCGTCCACAAAAAGATGAGAAATCTTTAAGCAAGTTTTGTTTTCTAGGAGTCAAATTATAACTAAGACCTAATCTTTTATTTTATTTTATTTATTTGCAGTTGGTTTACCAGGATAGTCCATTGGGCCAATAAGAACCTGTTTTCAATGGAGTCCTGGGGAGAAAAGCTCCAAAACAAAGGTTACAAAAAAAAGATTACAGCAGTTTACAATTTCAATCATTTGTAGGTTAAAGACAAAGCTTTAAAACAGTGGTAACAAAAAGATTGCAGCAGTTTACAATTTCAATAATTTGTAGGTTAAAAACAGAGCTTAAAACAGTAGTAAAGAAAAAAGATTACAGCAGTTTACAATTTCAGTCATTTGTGGGTTCAAGACGAAACAAAGATTAAGCATTTACAATGCAATTTTTAGGTTTCATTTTGTAGAAAACTAAGATTTAAGCAGGTGCAAATAAAAAAAATTTTTAGGTTAAAAAGTTATAATTTTGTAGAAAAACAAAGCATTGCTGCGGTAAATATATAGTTTCTTGAGTGGAATAGTGTGATAAGAGAATTATAAGATGTAATTACAGTTCGCCAATTATTTGGTGTCTTGTAATATATGATAAAGTAGCCTGTAGGAAGTGGAGAATAGGCTATGAGGGGTGGGAGCAGGAGCATTCCCAAGAGGATGTTAGATGTGAGTGCAGTGATTTTTTAAAAGCAGGGAGATTGGTGGTGATACGGATGGAGGGAGGAAGGGAGTTCCATAGGTGTGCCAGGGCAAAGGACAGGAGGTTTTGTCCTGGAGAGTGAAGGGGTTTGTACAGTTCTATTAGGTTTTGGTTATTAGATCTTAGGAGTCGTTGTGGCAGGTGCATTTTAAAGGTAGAGCTGAGAGAGGGACAGAGGGAGGGATGAAAAATTAGTTTGTGAGCAAAAGTGAGCTGAGTATAGGAGAGATAGTTGGGAAGCTCTAGCCAGTTAAGTTTGTGGAGGGATGCACAGTGATGGGTAGATGATTTGTGGCTAGTGGCAAATTTGGCAATTTTATTATAACAAGAGGACAGTTTTGTTTTGAGAGATGATTGTAGGTTTGTTAGGAGAGGGGCACCATAAAGGAGGGAAGGGATGAGAAATGTAGTAGCGAGAGTGAGCTTAGTAGATGTAGTGAGGAATTGATTGTGTCGGTAGAGCATGCCAAGTTTTTGGTGGGTTTTTTTATGTTTAGTTGTAGGTGGCTATTGAATTTAAGCTGGTCATCAATCTGGACTCCTAGTAGTTTGGTTTCAGATACCAGTTCAAGAGGTGTGTTATTCTGGCTAGTGATGGAGAATAGTTTTCTATCAATGGTGTTGGTTTTTGACGGGGTAAATACCATAAGTTTGGTTTTTGATGCATTGAGTGCTAGATGATTGTCCTTCATCCACTGTTCTGTGGTAGAGAAGGTTGAGTCAGTTTTAAGAGAGTGGGGATGGATGTGGCTGCACAGATAATTGTAGAATCATCTGCATATTGGATAAGTTTAGCATGGGGAATTGAGTGGAAGAAATCATTGATGAATATATTGAAGAGGAGCGGACTCAAAATGGAACCTTGGGGGACACCAGTGGGTGTGTTGAGGAAAGAGGAGATGGCTTTTTTCCACTTAACAGCTTGTTGTCTGTTGGAGAGAGAGCTGGTGAACCAATTGAGAGAGGAAGGGGATAGGTTTAGGTTAGATAGTTTAGTTAGGAGAAGGTTATGAGAGATAGTATCAAAGGCCTTAGAGAGGTCAAGAAAGAGGGTAGATACAGTAGAGCCAGAATCTCTGGGTTTATTTACAGTTTCCAGGAAGGAAAGGAGGGCAGTCATGGTGCTGTGGCTGGGTCTGAATCCATGTTGTGTGGAAGTTAGTAAGTTATTATCTAAGAGATAGGGAAGGAGTTGAAGATGGATACATTTCTCTAGAGGTTTTGATATAGGAGAGAGGATGGCGATGGGACGAAAGTTAGTAATATTGTTATTATTGCCTCCTTTGTGCAGGGGAATGATGAAAGCCCTTTTCCAGAGTTTGGGTAAAAGCCCTTCTTGGATAGAGCAATTGATTAGGATGCTGATGGGGGAAGGCAATGGCTTCAGCAGCTATGCTGAGGAAGAATGAGGGAATGTTATCTGGGGCATTGGTGCATGGTTTTAGCTGTTGCAGGAGTTTTCTTATGGTTGAAGTAGGAATGGGTTTTAGGGAGAATGGTGGGAGTTAGGAGGCTGGAGATGAAGGGGGTGACAAGAGGGGGGATGCAGAAGTAGGGGGTGAGGTGTTATTAGAGAAGGATGAGGTTAGTTTGGAAATAGAGTCTATGAAAAAAGAGTTGAATTGGGTAGCTAGGTCTATATCTAGTGCATTTGGGTCTGGGCTTGGGTTTTCTGCTGAGCCAGGTTTTAGGAGGGTAGTGATGCCTTTCCAGAATTTTTGAGAATTAGTTTTGTGGTTGTTTTGTAGTAAGGAGAAGCAATTCTGTCGATCTGCTGTGATAAGCTTTTTAACGGTGTTGCGAAGTGTTTTGAATTCATTAAGGGTGATGGGAGTTTTGTTTCTTTGGTAACGTGCCCAGGATGTTCTTCATCTCACATTGCTGCAGTCCTTACATATGGGTAGTCCGCTGTCCTCGGTCGGCCCGAATACCAAAGTATTAGGCTGACGTCGGTCAAGGCGCTTAAAACTGACACCAGGACGTCAGAGTACAAAAGCGCATGACCGACGTCATTTCCTCGGTCTTTTTTGCCGCATGGTCCGATGCAGAAGCAGCGTTGCGAGTGCCGTTCGGCGTTCTGAAATTTTTCGAATTTGGAGTTTCAGACCGAATCCAAGTTGGCTAAGTACCCCGTTGGGGAATATTTTGTTTTTTTCTTGCCTCAGTGTTTTACCGGATGCCAGAAAAAGTGAATAACTGTATTTCTTATGGGAAACAGATACCGCATAGGGATTATCATTCCTTGTGTATTCCTTGTTTGGGGCCTGAGCACGACGTTGTTGGGTGTCGCTTTTGTGCTAGGTTCAATAAACGCACTATTAAGCGAAGGTTAGATTGTGCTAGGCTGGTCTTTGGGAAGCGGTGCAATTATAATATGCCGTCGGATTCTCCGGCGCCCGCTTCTGCGAAGAAGCGCAAAGACAAAGCAGTTAAACCCAGGCAAGATGAGTCATCCGTTCCGGACCCCGGTTCTTTAGAGGCTTCAGTGGAACCGGTGGTTCCGACGGAGACTTCTCTGGAGTCTCAGGGGGAGACTTTGATTTTGCAGGAGGTGGTCTCTCCGGAGGCAGGTCAGGCTGAAGGGGCTTCTCAAGTTACTGTACTCCCCTCCCTTCCTAGGGTGGTTAGGCCTTCTCCTTCTGTTTCCAAGGCTTCTCCCAGAGGCAGGCCAGTTATAGCTTCTGTTGGTGTCACTCCTAGTTCAGCAGGGTCTGTGCCTAAGAAGCACATGCTTAAAATGGCAGAAGATTTGATTACTCTGATTAGAGGTTCTTTGCCCCTCCTGATAAGAGGCCTAGGGTGGAGCCAGAGTTGGGAAGTTTTGAGCAGGCTTGGATGTTTCAGAGTCTTCAGCTGAAGACTTGCAGGAGTACTCTCCTTATTCTGATTCTGATGCAGATGATTCCACTCCTTCTGCTTCTCCTCCAGAGGATTTTTCTTTTCAGAGACACTTCATTCTATGAGGGAACATTTTAAGTGGGAAGGTCAGGACTTCTCTGATTCTCGGAAAAGGCTTAGGGAATTTTTGCTGTTACCCCAGCATAGGCCCTTGGCTATACCCCTGTTCTGGATGTTGTGGAAGATGTGTTTGCAGAGGCTTCACTTAATCCTGATTCTCTGCCTCCTGCTCCTGTTAAACCGGATAGGTATTACAGGGTGCCTGAGGCTCATAAATATCTTTATAAGAGTCCTAGGGCGGACCCAGAAACTATTAGTCAGGGACCTAAGGGTGTCAAGGCCTCTGTTGTAAAAATCCGGTTCCTCTAGATAAAGAAGCCAGAGCTTTGGATAGATGGGGAAAGAAGGTCTATACATCTTCTACCTTAGCTATGAGGGCTTTGAATTGCCAGTTTCATATGTTGAAATATCAAAACTTTCTTCTTTCTCAATTGAAGTCTAAGGTGGATGCTCTGGCGGAAGGCATTGAGTGTAAAGAATTACAAGATTTGGTGCATGTCTCTGAACAGGTGGGTAAGCATTCATTACAGTGTGGTTTTGATGCTGTGCAGGCCTCGTCTAGGGTGGCTGCCACTGGCTCAGTTCTTCGCAGGCACGCCTGGCTGAAGGATCAGAATTTATCTGACCATGTTAAGACAAGGATTTTGGATGCTCCTTTGCAGTCTGATGTGTTGTTTGGTTCACCTGTGGAGTCAGTCTTGAAGAAAATGGAAGACAAGGCTAAGTCTATGCAGGCTGTTAAAGATTTTTGCAAGTTCAGCCTCCGAAGTTTAGTAGGAATTGGCCTGCTAAGGGGTGGACGTATCCTTCTTATGATTCTCAGTCTAGGGGTAGATCTAGACGTGGTAGGGGCAGAGCTCAGAGTTCTTTCAGACCTAGAACAGGGAGTTCACCTGCACAATCTTCGGGTGAGGGCAGGGGCCAGTCCTTTCGTAAACAGGCCCAATGACCTATTTTTTCAGCTGCCAGATCCTTCTTGCCTGGCAGCACCTTTGGGAGGGAGGTTAGCTCTCTTCAAGGAAAATTGGATGTTGATTACCCAAGACAAATGGGTATTGGATATCATACACCAGGGTTACAAGTTTTATTTCCATACCTTGCCTCCTTTCAAAGGCATGCCGGACGTTCCTCCTCAGCAAAGACTAGAGGCTCACAAACAAATTTCTCTACTACTTCAAATAGGGGCCATACAACCGGTCCCTCTGCCAGAAGTGGGACTAGGATTTTATTCTCGCCTGTTTGTAGTACCAAAGAAAGGAAACACGTGGAGACCAATTTTGGATTTATCTATCCTCAACACATATCTGGACATTCCCAAGTTCAAAATGTTGACGTTACAACAGCTTTTACCTCTGCTGGGCAAAGATCACTGGATGGTGACTCTGGATCTCAAGGAAGCTTACCTTCATGTTCCTATCAGGCCCAGTTGCAGGAAGTATCTGCGTTTTCGGGCTGGGACTTCACATTATCAGTTCTCTGCATTGCCCTTTGGCTTATCTACTGCCCAGAGTGTTCACGAAGGTTCTGGCTCCAGTGGTAGCTTTCTTCAGGCTAAGAGGAATACAAATCTATCCTTATTTGGACGATTGCCTGATTCTGGCCCAAGAAAAGGACGAACTTCTTCATCATTTACAGTATGTGATGGCAGTGTTAAGATGCCTGGGGTATTCTGTGAACGAAATAAAGTCCAGTCTAGTACCCTCTCAGGACATGTGCTTTCTGGGTGTGAGACTGAAAACAGCATCCCAGATGGCCTTTTTGACCCCGGACAAACAAAATAATCTTTCTCTTTACTTCCACCAATTGTCTCGTCAGTCCAGGCTGACTGCAAGGACAGTCCTTCAAGCCTTGGGGTTCATGGCATCTTGTATTCTGGTACTTCCCAATGCCAAACTGCATATGAGGAAGCTACAGTGGTATCTCAAGAATGTATGGACACAGCACTGCCAAGATTTGGACACTGTCATTCAGATAATACCTTGCATTCAAAAGGAATTTTTGTGGTGGGCTCAGGAATGTCACCTAAACAAGGGACTCTCTGTGACCTGGCCAGAGGCGAGTCAGATTTTAACGACAGATGCCTCAGACAAAGCTTGGGGAGCTCATCTAAATGGAAAATGGGTACAAGACACGTGGCCTGCCAGACTTCAACATCTACATATCAACTTGAAGGAGATGTTAGCAGTCCAATTTGCATTGATAGCTTTCAAGGATTTACTTCTTCCAGGGCAGGTGTTGATTCAAACAGACAACACAACTGTCATGTGGTACATCAACAAGCAAGGGGAACGATTCTTATCCTCTATGCAGACAAGCAATGATTTTGTGGGAGACTGCTCTCAGTTTGCAGCTAAATCTTCAGGCAAGGTTTCTGCCAGGAGCACAGAACTCCTTAGCAGATGTGTTGATCAGACAAATTATGGATCCCCACGAGTGGAAATTGGATCCTCATGTATTTCAGAGATTGACAGTGTTATGGGGAACTCCAGACATAGATCTGTTCGCTTCTCCACTAAATTACCAGCTGCCAAAGTTTTGCACAAAAAGGTTTCATCCCACAGCTTGAAAAGTGGATGCTCTCTCATTCAATTGGAGCAATCTTCACGTGTATGCCTTTCCACCTCTGCCTCTCCTCCCAAAGGTACTGCTGAAGGTCAGACAGGACAAGCCAAACATGATTTTAATAGCTCCAGATTGGCCTCGACAGCACTGGTACCCATTACTGAGAAGTCTGGTACAGGAGCCTCCATGGCCTTTGCCTTCGATTCCTCACCTGCTGTCTCAGGAGAACAGTCATTTACTCAATGTCAAACTTCATTCTCTACATCTGACAGCCTGGCATATTCTGTTTTAAACCCTGGAGGGTCTCAGCTTCCACAACAAGTTTTGAATGTTATTTTGGAGGCCAGAAGGCCTAGTACAAGGAAAGTTTACGCAGATAAATGGAGGAGATTTTTATTTTGGAGTACAGCAAAGGACTTTGATGTTTCTAAATCTAATTTAAGTGTTGCGCTTCAATACCTTACTGAGTTATTGGACAAAGGTTTGTCCTTCTCCTCTATAAAGGTTCATGCTGCAGCAATTTCTGCTCACTATGACTGTGACCCACCATTATTTTCTCAGCCTTTGTTTAAGCAATTCCTTAGAGGGGCAAAGAATATAAGACCCCCACGTAGAGCTCCTACTCCTGCTTGGGATCTCAATTTTGTGTTGGAGAAACTCACTCTGCAACCTTTTGAGCCTGCAGCATCGGCAGAGTTGAAATATTTATCATGGAAGACTGCTTTTTTGTTGGCCATTACCTCTGCGAGAAGGGTTTCTGAATTACAGGCCCTTATGGCAGTTGAGCCTTTCTTAATTTTCCACAAGGATAGGGTGCCTTTGCGTACTAACCCTTCTTTTATGCCTAAAGTGGTTTCTAGTGTGGCTTTAAACCAAACTATTCATTTGCCTACTTTTTATGCAAACCCCCAAAATAAAGGGGAAAGGATTTTGCACACTTTGGATATACACAGACAGTTGCGATATTATTTGAGCAGAACTAAAGGGTTCAGGCAGTCTCAGCAGTTGTTTGTTTCTTTTGCTTTGGGTTCTCAGGGCAAACCTGTTTCAAAACAAACTATTTCTAAGTGGATTGGTTTTGTATTGCTTTCTGTTATTCCCATCATGGTAAGGAGATTCCAGCTGGGATTAGGCCTCATTCCACTAGGGCTACTGCCACTTCTACAGCTTTTTAAGGGGGGTGGCTACTAAAGATATTTTAGAAGCAGCTACTTGGAGTTCAGTGCATACTTTCTCTAAGCATTACCACCTTCCACTTTACTCTAAATCTAGGGCTGGATTTGCCACTGCAATTTTACAGGGCATTTTGGCAGCTCCTAATGCTTTATAGTTTTGCCATCCTCCCTTACCTCTGCTTTGGGATTCTACCCATATGTAAGGACTGCAGCAATGTGAGATGAAGAACATAGTACAGTTTTGTACCTACCATAAATGTAGATGTTCGAAGATCCACATTGCTGCAGTCCAATTTTCCCTCCCTCCTTCCCCTCTGTTGTTGAAGGTGGTGGTGTGGTTTGGGTTGTACATATTGTAAATATGGTTAGTGCACGGGTGGTTGGTTAGTTTTTGCTGGTTTTTGGCTGTGGCCTTTCTTGTTAGGGCCTTCTGACATCTGGGGCAAGAAAAGACTGAGGAAATGACGTCGGTCATGCGCTTTTGTACTCTGACGTCCTGGTGTCAGTTTTAAGCGCCTTGACCGACGTCAGCCTAATACTTTGGTATTCGGGCCGACCGAGGACAGCGGACTACCCATATGTAAGGACTGCAGCAATGTGGATCTTCGAACATCTACATTTATGGTAGGTACAAAACTGTACTTTTTGTCTCTAAGTCGCATGGCAGTTAGTGTGTTTTTTGTTAGCCAGGGGGTGGTGTTTCTTATTCTTTTAATTAAACAGCGTAATTGGTTAAGGGCAAGACAGAACAGCAGTGACAAAGAATCACACTGGAGTATCCTCCTTTGAATTTTTATCACTGGGATAATATTTTGCCCTTTGTCATGGTTTAATTGCAAAGTGGTTTGCCACTGTTTCATGGTCACTGTAAAGTAATCGACCAGTGTAGGGTGTATCTTGTACATTTTTAAGCACTCCTTTATCTGTTAATGTGGGATGCGGCCAAATGATTTTTTGTAATCTATCCATGCCATACTTAGATTCTTCCCCTTTTAATAATTCTCCATTATGACTTTATTTAGCAAAAAATGTTCTTTTGTTCCATATGACTTTCTTTTGTTACCCTTTTGTTCTATTGCCATGACTGAGTTTTCTTCTAAATGACTATAAATTGTTAGCATCAGTTCCAGTATATAGTTTGTACATCATCAGAAGGCAAGTTATTGGTGTGTAGTTTTCAGGATGCTTTACAGGTTTACTTTTGAGGAGAAGTATATTCTTTTTCCTGTTGTTAACCAGATTAGTCTCTGTTCTGGATGCACATATAAGTAGCTCTTACTCAAGGGTAAATCTTCATATAAAGATGTTAATACTTTTAGCCAGAAGGTAGGTACTGCATCTTTCAGGTTATCTGGCTGTTACCTCATTCCCATTTCATATTCTGTACATTTTAACTTCTTACTGTTTCTTTTATTTCTGTCCATTTAGCATCTTTGCTATGTTCCACAAGGTCTTTATAGATATTTCTACAAAGGTTTTATATTTCTTTTTTAGCTGTGTTTCTATTCCTTTTGCTTTGATGTTCATCGTGTTATACTGCTGCAGTCATCACACTTGGGTTATCCTGCCGTCAGGCAGTCCCGCAATCGGCCGAATCCCAAAGTCTTGGTCCGACGTCTGT
Source organism: Protopterus annectens (assembly GCF_019279795.1). NCBI lineage: Eukaryota > Metazoa > Chordata > Ceratodontiformes > Protopteridae > Protopterus > Protopterus annectens. Next base: position 526,566,225 of record NC_056747.1, on the reverse strand, counting down.
TGTCGTCGCTTCTTCCCTGACGTCAGTGCGACAGGGCTATAAAAGAGGCAGCCGACGCCATTTTCTTCAGTCTTTCTTGCCGCGCAGTGCCCGAAGCAGAAGCAGTTCGCAAGTGCCGGTCGGCTAGCTCCTGAGATTTTCGAATTGAATTTCAGCCCGAAGTCTTCTCTAAAGCTAAGTACCCCATTGGGGAAACTTTTCTTGCCTCAGACCGATGTCAGACAAAGTTAATAAGTGCATTTCTTGTGGGAAGCAAATACCTCATAAGGATTTTCATTCTTATTGTATTCCTTGCCTAGGCCCAGACCACGACGTCTCTGGTTGTCGGTTTTGTGCTAGGTTCAACAAACGTACAATCAAGCATCGGGCAGATTTCACCCGACATTATTTTGGCAGAAAATTTAACTATAGCATGTCGTCGGAGCAACCGACATCAGCAATGATTAAAAAATGCAAGGATAAGGACAGGCAACCAAGGCCAAGACCGGATACTGAGGCCTCAGCAAGGCCTGCCGCCGGTTCTCCGGTTTTCAGCGAGGCACCTACGCAGCCCCTGACTACCCCTGATTTAGAAATTCTGATGGCCTCCCAGACCGAGAGCTGGTTCCATCTCACCCCTCGGACGCCAGCCCTGACGGTGATCCGGAGATTTTGGACAGGCCTTTGGTTTCTGAAGGTGTCTTCAAACCGACAACTATCTCTATTAAGTCTTATGCTAAACTTAAAGCCCTCTTAAAAGTTAGGAAACTGGGTCCACAGACCCCCCCACAGGCCCCTATGCCTAAAAAACAGATGCTTAAGATGGCTGAGGATTTAATTACCCTTATCAGGGGTTCACAACCCCCTCCTGACAAAAGGCCTAGACTGGAGGAAGATTATCCTTCCTCTGACCAAGCATCCATTTCCTCAGCTAACTCTGAGGACCAGGATTATTCCTTCCCTCCTTATGAAGACTCAGATGCTGAAGAGTCCATTCCATCTGTCTCCCCCCCTCAAGACTACTCTTTTGGGGAAACTTTACACACCATGAGGGAACACTTCCACTGGGAAGGCCAAGATTACTCTGACTCTAAGAAAAGACTCCGTGAGTTTCTTCTTCTTCCACAGCATAGACCCCTTGCAATTCCTCCAGTTTTAGACATTTTGGATGATGTTTACACCGAATCTAGTCTAAACCCAGATTCCTTACCTCCTGCACCAGCTAAACCAGACAGATACTACTGTGTTCCTGATTCTCATAAATGTCTATATAAAAGCCCTGTTGCAGACCCCAAAACCATTTCCCAGGGTCCCAAAGGGGTTAAGGCCTCTACTGCTAAGAATACACTACCTTCTGAAAGAGATTCCAGTGCATTAGAAAGATGGGGGAAGAAAGTGTATACGTCTGTCACTTTGGCCATGAGGGCTTTAAACTGCCAATTCCACATGCTAAAATACCAGCAGTACTTGATTACACAGTTAAAGCAGAAAATGATCCCTCAGACAGAACAACCTGATTTCAAAGAGATGCAGGATTTGCTGCATGCAGCAGAACAGGTGGGAAAGCATACCTTACAGTGTGGTTTTGATTCATTGGAAGCCTCATGTAGAGCAGCTGTCACAGGATCTGTAATACGTAGACATGCTTGGCTAAAAGTGCAAGCCTTACCAGAACATGTCAAAGCAAAGTTATTGGATGCTCCATTGCAGAAAGATGTGTTATTTGGTGTCAAAGCAGAGGAAGGTTTAAAGAAAATGGAAGAAAAGGCAAAATCTATGCAGACAGTTAAAGATTTTTTACAGGTACAACCTCCTCGTTTCAGCAGAAACTGGCCATCAAAAAACTGGTCCTTTCCTGCATCAGACAGACCCCAAAGGGGTAGGTACAGACGCCCAAGGGGCAGAGACCAGCCACAAGGTTCTTTCAGGCCTAGACAAAGGCATACAACAACTCAAAGAGGTGGAGACGAAAGATCTCAACCCTTCAGCAAACAAACACAATGACTTCCCTCTTCGCCTGACAAGCAAAATTGCCCTGGCAGCACCTTTGGGAGGAAAACTGGCTCTATTTCCACAAAATTGGCGCATCATAACAAAGGACAAATGGGTTCTGGATATTATTACCCGAGGCTACAGATTTCATTTTCACACTTTACCACGGATGAGAGGCATGCCAAATCTGCCTCCAAACCAATGGGCAGAGGCACAAACGCAAATTTCAGCTCTCATGGATATGAAAGCAATTGAAAAGGTACCTACAAAGGAGCAAGGTCGAGGTTTTTACTCAAGACTATTTCTAGTACCAAGAAAGGACAAAGCCTGGAGACCCATTTTAGTCCTCTCAATTCTAAACACATACCTGGAGGTACCCAAATTCAAAATGCTCACACTACAGCAGCTTCTTCCCATGCTGGGCAAGGAGTCTTGGCTGGTAACGTTGGACCTCAGAGGCATACCTGCATGTCCCTATCAGACAAGATTGCAGAAGATACCTCAGATTTTTGGCAGGTACAATGCATTATCAATTCTCTGCATTGCCCTTTGGCTTATCTACTGCGCCCAGAGTATTTACGAAATGCCTGACATCAGTAATTGCATACTGCAGACAACGAGGAATACAAATTTATCCATATCTGGACGACTGCCTGATCCAAGCGGACAGCAAGACCATTCTATTACAGCATCTGGCATTTGTAACAAAGCTGCTAAGTTGCCTAGGGTACACAGTAAACAAAAAGAAGTCAAAGCTAATACCCTCACAAGACATAATATTCCTGGGTGCCAGCTTAAATACAACGGCCCAGATGGCTTACCTCACGCCAGACAAAAACAACTGACTCAATACTTCAAAAAGATGGCAACTTTTACCCAGCTCACTGCAAGGAAAATCCTGCAGGCATTGGGGTTCATGGCATCCTGCATTCAACTAATTCCACATACAAAGCTGCATATGAGGAAATTACAATGGTACCTGAAAAGTGTATGGACTCAACACAGGCACAGCCTCGAAACAAGTATACCTCTCATTCCCTGCCTTCAAAAAGAGTTCCTATGGTGGGCTCAAGCATGTCAAATAAACAAGGGTCTTCCTTTTGTCTTACCTCCAGCAAACCAAACTATGACAACAGATTCTTTAGACTACGCCTGGGGAGCACACATGGCAGGACAGTGCATACAGGGAAAATGGTCTGCAAAACAAATGCATCTACACATCAACCAAAAGGAGATGCTAGCCTTCAAGGACCTCTTGCATCCAGGACAACTACTAATAAGGACAGACAACACCACAGTTATGTGGTACATAAACAAACAGGGAGGAACACACTCCTACCCTTTATGCAGACAGGCACTGACCTTGTGGAACACAACATTGACTTTCCAAGTACAACTGCAAGCACAATTCCTGCCAGGAAAGGAAAACATATTGGCAGACGAATTAAGCAGAAATTTGGCAGATCCTCACGAGTGGCGACTACACCCACAAGTATTTTCAATGATAACTCAAAGGTGGGGACGCCCAGACATAGATCTATTTGCCTCCCCCAACAATTGCCAACTACAGAAATTTTGCACAAGGACTTCTCATTCCCTAGCCTGGAAAGTGGACGCCCTATCATTCAGTTGGACAGCATTGACAGTCTATGCCTTCCCACCACTACCTCTCTTGACCAAGGTATTACTGAAAGTCAGATCAGAGAGACCACAAACGATCCTCATTGCTCCGGACTGGCCACGTCAGCACTGGTACCCATTACTAAGGACCTTGACTCACAGCCCTCCATGGATCTTACCTCAATTCCCACTTCTGTTGACTCAGCAAAACTATCAGATCCTTCACAGTCAGCTCAGGACTTTAAATTTAGCTGCATGGAGAATACCTTGAATTATCAATAAACACTTCTCTCAAAGGATGTCCTGAATGTCATTTTGGAGGCCAGGAGGCCCAGCACCAGAAAAACTTACTCAGACAAATGGAAAAGATTTTGTGCATGGAACCAGGCTAAAGGCCAAAATCCTTGGATACCAAACATTCCTCAAATACTGCAATACTTAACTGAGATGCTACACAAAGGCCTTTCTTTCTCATCCATTAAGATCCATGCTTCAGCCATTTAAGCTCAATATAATACGGATCCTCCCACATTCTCACACCCTTTACTAAGGCAGTTTCTCAGAGGGGCTAAGAATATAAGACCCCCCAGAAAACCCCCAACGCCAGCTTGGGACCTCAACTTCGTTTTAGAAAAATTAACACTGCCTCCTTTTGAACCAGCCTTCTCAGCAGAACTACAATACTTGTCATGGAAAACAGCTCTGTTGCTGGCTATCACCTCAGCACGCAGGGTCTCAGAACTACAGGCACTTATGGCAGTGGAACCTTTCATCATTTTCCATCAGGGCAGAGTCTCTTCTGAACTAACCCTACCTTTATGCCAAAGGTAGTATCCAGTGTGGCTTTGAATCAGACCATTCATTTACCCACCTTTTATCCAAACCCCCAGAATAAAGGAGAAAGACTCCTTCACTCTTTGGACATTCACAGACAGCTACATTACTATTTGGATAAGACTAAGACCTTCAGAAAATCTGACCAACTCTTTGTATCCTATGCTGCAGGTTCACAAGGAAAGGCTATTTCAAAACAGACCATCTCCAAATGGATAGCACATTGTATCCGCTTTTGCTACTCACACCATGGGAAAGCAGTGCCTGTTAATATTAGGTCCCATTCTACCAGGGCTACAGCAACCTCAGCAGCCTTTCTCAGGGGGGTTCCAACCAAGGACATTCTGGAGGCAGCTACTTGGAGCTCAGTGCACACCTTTACCAAGCACTACCACCTTCTATTATACTCAAAAAACAGAGCTGGTTTTGCCACTGCAGTTCTGCAGGGCATCCTAGCTTCGCCTAACCCAGTTTAGTACCAGCCACCCATCCATAGCTTTGAAATTCAACCCAAGTGTGATGACTGCAGCAGTATAACACGATGAACATAGTACAGTTTTGTACCTACCATAAATGTAGATGTTCGAGTGTATATACTGCTGCAGTCCAGGTTACCCTCCCACCATCCCCTCTACATACCAGGGTGTTATAACTCCATGTACATCAATCTATTGGATGCATGTCTATATGGTGTATTTGCTAACAGCTAGTACTATTGTTTATCTACTAAGGTATTTTTGCATAGTTATTTGTATTGCCTTCCTAGTTGGGGGCACCTGACATCTGGGGCAAGAAAAACTGAAGAAAATGGCGTTGGCTGCCTCTTTTATCCCCCTGTCGCACTGACGTCAGGGAAGAAGCGACAACAACCGACGCCGGACCAAGACTTTGGGATTCGGCCGACTGCAGGACCACCTGACGGCAGGATAACCCAAGTGTGATGACTGCAGCAGTATATACACTCGAACATCTACATTTATGGTAGGTACAAAACTGTACTTTTTCCATTCTCTATAAAACATTTTTCGGTCATCAATGAATTGCTTATTTTGTTTTCCTATATATTGATCTGCATATCTTCTAAGATGTTCTTTGTGTTTCACTGTTACACTCATCACACTTCGGTTATCCTGCCACGGGTAGCCCTCAGTCTTCCCGAATACCAGAGGCTTAGTATTTCTGCGTCAGTTGCTGTCACTCCAGGACTGACGTCAGGTCGTCAGTGGTATAAAATCAGGCAGCCGACGCCATTACATCAGTCTTTCTTGCCGAGGAGCCCAAAGCAGAAGCAGTTTGCACAACTGCCGGTCGGCCGCTACCTGAGTTTTCATTTCCAAATTGAAATTGAAGTCTTCTAAAGCTAAGTACCCCGTTGGGGATCCTTTTTTCCTGCTCTAACTGATGTCAGAAAAAGTTAACAATTGTCTTGCTTCTGGAAAGCAAATACCACACCAAGACTTCCAGTCTTACTGCGTCACCTGTTTAGGCCCAGACCACGACGTCCCTCGCTGCCACCTTTGTACTTCGTTCAACACCAGAACTATACGTCGTCGGGCCCTTATTGTAGCTAAATATTTTCGCTCTCAGTCCTCGTATTCCGATATGGCTTCGGAAACCGTCCGCCTACCGATCTTCCAAAAAAACCGTAAGGATAGAGGCAGAGACAGACCGCACAGGTCCAAAACTGACGACGACACTTGCGTTAAGCTAGTCTTCAGTTCTCCGGTCCTCAGTGAGGTGCTTTTGCAGCCCCTGATGCCCAATTCTGTGAATTCGCAGGCCGCTACCAAGACCCATTTGGGGTCTGGTATGCCGCGAGACTCTTCTTCGACTAAGGATCTTATGGATGTCTCTACCTTGGATGGGTCCGGAGCCACTGAGCAGGCACCAGCTTCCAAGGAAGTTTTTCGCACTACTGATACTTGACACAAACCGACAACTTCTTTTGCATCTTCAGTTCTTTCTAAAACTACTATGTTTCTAAAAAAACGACGACCCAAGCTCAAGCACCTACTTCCATGCCTCGATCTCAAATACTTAAAATGGCGGAAGACCTTATTATGCTTATTAGGGGAAGCCAGGCTACCCCTTCCAAAAGAAAAAGACACTTGCCCCCAGTAGTTTTATCTGAACAGGAGTCAGATGACTCTGAGGTTTCTGAATATGAAGACATGCAACCCCTCTCTGCTTATGAGGATTCTGATGCAGAGGAATCCAATCCTTCTGCCTCTCCTCCAGAGGATTTTTCATTTGGTGAAACCCTACATACTTTAAGGGAGCATTTTCAATGGGATCGACAGGACTATCCTCAGTCAAAAAAAGAGACTCAGGGAATTTTTAGATTTACCACAGCACAGACCTTTAGCCATTTCTCCTGTCCTGGATGTTGTGGATGATGTTTTTATGGAGTCCAGTTTGACTCCTGACACCCTTCCTTCTGCTCCCAGGAAACCTGACAGGTACTACAGAGTTCCTGACTCTCACAAATTCCTTTTCAGAAATCCTACTGCTGACCCAGAGGTCATCTCCCAAGGACCAAAAGGGATTAAAGCAAACTCAGCTAAAAATCCCACACCCTCAGACAGGGATTCCCAAGCTTTAGACAGATGGGGTAAAAAAGTATACATCTCTGCAACTCTTGCTATTAGAGCACTAAACTGTCAGTTCCACATGCTGAAATTTCAGCAGCATACCATGGAACTCCTCAAATAAAAAATATCTTCCTTTCCTGCTTGTGCAGAAAAGAAAGAATTACAAGAGCTTATGCATTCTGCAAGCCAAGTTACTAAGCACACCTTACAATGTGGCTTTGACGCCCTAGAAGCATCTTGCAGGGCAGCGTCACTGGTTCTGTCCTTAGAAGGCTTGCCTGGCTTAAGGAACAGACCATGCCAGACCATGTCAAATCAAAACTATTGGATGCACCATTGAACAAAGACTATTTGTTTGGCACCAAGGCAGGAGAGGTCTTACAAAATTGGAAGAAAAAGCTAAATCTATGCAGACAGTTAAAGACTTCTTACAGGTCCAGCCTCCGATGTTCAGTAGGCATTGCCCCTCCAAGCACTGGTCCTTTCTGGCCCCCTTCACGCCAGCTCAGCCCAGACCCAGGGGAGGCCGACCCCCAGACAGCAGTCCCAGGGGAATGCAGAGATCTAAGCAATGGATTTCCTCCACTTCAAAAACACTCCCTTATGGTAAGAACTCACAATGACTTTACACCTCCACCCCTTACCTCTGCCCACCTGCTTGTGCCCCTAGGAGGAAACTCTCCTTCCATGCAAACAACTGGGCCTCTATTACCAGTTACCAATGGGTCCTCAACATAGTGTCCCAGGGATACATATTTTATTTCCACACTCTGCCAACCCCAAAAGGGTTCCCAGATCTTCCTCCAAACCAGTATGCAGAGGCCAAAAAGCAAGTCCTTTCCCTGCTCTCCATGAGGGATACAACATGTTCCTGCAGACCAGATAGGCCAAGTTTTCTATTTCAGACTCCTCCTGATGCCCAGAAAAGAGGTCATCTGGTGCCACTTATCAATCTATCCATTCTAAACACCTTTCTGGTGATACCAAAATTCAAAATGTTCACCCCCCAGCAGCAGCTTCCTATGCTTTCCAAGGATACTTGGTTAGCCATCCTAGACCTAAGAAAGGCCTACCTACACATCCCAATCAGGGAATCTTGCAGGAAATATCTATGCTTCAGGGCAGTATCTATGCACTTTCAGTTCTCTGCGCTTCCCTTTGGCTTATCCACTTCTCCCAGAGTTTTCACAAAATGTCTGGCTCCAGCCATTGCTTTTTGCAGACAAAGAAATATCCAAATTTACCTGTACTTAGACGATTGCCTGATTCAGGCAGACAGGAAAAGCTTTTACAGCACCTGACCTTTGTAAAGGACCTACTGACCTCCTTGGGGTATACTATCAATGAAAAGAAATCAAAACTAGTCCCCACACAAAAAATTGTATTCCTGGGAGCAAGCCTGGACACAGCATCCCAAATGGCATTCCTTACTCCAGAAAAACAAGCCTACCTGACAGGCTGCTACTTTTAACTAGCCACCAGAACCCAGTTATCCGCAAGGAAAATCCTGCAAACTCTAGGGTTCATGGCCTCCTGCATTCTACTCATTCCATATGCCAGACTGCATATGAGGAAACTACAATGGTACCTAAAAAGTCTTTGGTGTCAACACTCTCAAGACTGGGAAACTATCATACCTATGATACCCTGTCTAAGGAAAGATTTCTTTGGTGGGCAGCAGCATGCAACCACAACAAGGGACTTCCCTTCTCACAACCCCATGCCACCCAAACCCTCACCACAGACGCATCAGACTATGTCTGGGGTGCACACCTGGATGGCAGGTGCATTCAGGGCCATGGGAGCCCAAATCAAATACATCTGCACATCAACCAAAAAGAGGTGCTAGCTGTTCAGCATGCCCAGACAGCTTTCAGACCCCAACTCTCCCCGGGGCCTCTAGTGATCAAAACAGACAACACCACAGTGATGTATATCAACAAGCAGGGAGGGACTCACTCTTATCCACTCTGCAGGCTCTCCATGACCCTCTGGCACACGGCCTCAGCCATGCAAGTACACCTGCTAGCACAATTCCTGCCAGGCTCCCTAAACTCTTGCAGACAACTTAAGCAGGTACCTGCTAGACCCACATGAGTGGCAACTAGACCACAGCACCTTCAACCTTGTAACCCAGAAATGGGGCACCCCGAAGGTGGATGTCTTTGCCTCCCACTCCAGTTATCAGCTTAGCAAATTCTGTACCAGGGAACCTCACAGCAAGGCCTGGAAAGTGGATGCTCTATCCTATCCTTCTATGCGTTTCCCCCTCAACCACTCATTTCAAGGGTACTGCTCAAAATAAGGGAGGAAAAACCAAGGGCAATCTTGATTGTCCCAGACTGGCCACGTCAGCACTGGTACCCATTGCTGCACAGCCTGTCACCCCTGCCTCCATGGTACCTACCTCAGATCCCAACACTACTGACCCAGAAGAATGGAGAATTCATGCATCCACAATTACAGACCCTGAACCTGGCAGCCTGGCTTATTCCCTGACCTCTTCTCAAGCTGCCAGCCTAAGCAAACAAGTCTTGGATTTTATACGTGAGGCCAGATGCCCCAGCACTAGAAAATCCTATCCTGACAAGTGAAAAAGGTTTTGCACCTGGATCCAAGCTAAGGGAGCTGAAACACCACAGCCCTCCCTTCCTCTCATCCTGGATTACCAAGCAGACCTACTACACAGGGGTCTATCCTTCCATTCTATTAAAATTCATGCCTCTGCCATCTTTACATATTACAGCACAGAGCCACCTCTCTTATCACACCCTCTCATCAAACAGTTCCTAAGAGGGGCTAACAACTTAAGGCCACCTAGAAGAGCTCCTACCCCAGCTTGTGACCTTAACTTTGTGTTGGAAAAGCTCACCCTACCCCCTTTTGAGCCTGCAGCTGCAGCAGAGTTAAAATTCCTCTCTTGGAAAACAGCCTTGCTTCTGGCCATCACTTCAGCTAGAAGAGTTTCAGAGCTACAAACACTCATGGCTGTAGAACCCTTCATCATTTTCCATGCTGACAGGGTCTCCCTCAGGAGTAACCCATCCTTCATGCCTAAAGTGGTGTCCAATGTGGCTCTCAACAAATCCATTCATTTTCCCACCTTCTTCCCTAACCCACAAAACAAGGGGGAAAGGATTTTGCACTTTCTAGATGTGCACAGACAGCTCAGATTCTATCTGGGTAGGACTAAATCTTTTAGAAAAACTGACCAATTGCTAGTCAGCTTCGCAGCAGGGGCAGAGGGCAAGGCCATATCCAAACAAACAGTTTCTGAATGGATAGTACACTGCATTCATTTCTGCTACAAACAGCATGAGAAAGCGCCCCCAAAGGGGATCAGGACACATTCCACCAGGGCAACCTCCACCTCTGCAGCTTTTCTCAGAGGGGTCCCCACCAGAGACATCCTGGAGGCTGCAACATGGACTTCTGTTCATACCTTCACCAAACATTGCCACCTGCCTATCTTCTCCAAATTCAGGGCAGGCTTTGCCACCGCAGTATTGCAGGGCATCCTAGCCAGCCCCCAGTCTTCTTGACTGCCTCCACCCTTTTCTTCAGCTTTGGGAATCAACCCAAGTGTGATGACTGCAACAGTGAAACATGAAGCGCATAGGACAGTTGTGTACACTTACCATAAATGTAGATGTTAGAGTGCATTCTAACATTCGTGGCCCTGACCACGACTTACCTTGCTGTTGGTTTTGTGCCTTATTTAAACAAACTATTAATCGTCTGTATATTTACGCTTCTAAATATTTTGGTACTCGGTTCAATTATCCAAATATGTCTTTGGTAAGCCACCCGACTACCGACATTCCGAAAAAACACAAAGATAAAGACAGAGACAGGTGGCCTAGGTCCAAAGCTGCCAACAACACTTCTCCTAAGCTAGTTGCCAGTTCTCCGGTACTCAGAGAGGTGCTTTTGCAGTCCCTGATACCTGCTACTTCAGATTCGCAGGCCTCTACTGAGACCCATTTGGGGTCCAGTATGCCGAGAGATGCTTCAACTGTGGAACCTGCGGATGTCTCTACCTTGGATGGGTCTGGAGCCGTTGTACAGGCACCGGCTTCTAAGGGTGTATTCAGGCCTACTGACTTGCATATTAAACCATCATCTTCTTCTTCAAGGCCTAAAACTCGAACCATGCCTAGAAAACCGACACCCAGACCGCATGGTCAGGCCTCTATGCCTAAAAAACAAATGATAAGAATGGCTGAAGACCTTATTACTTTAATCAGGGGAAGCCAACCTTCCCCCTCTAAGAGTCCTAGGACTGAATTTGCTTATGATACTTCTGACCAGGATTCTGAAATTTTTGTTTCCTCTGATGACCAGGATTTACCCTTATCTACCTATGAGGATTCTGATGCTGAGGACTCTATTCCCTCTGCTTCCCCCCCAGAGGGTTTATCTTTTGGTGAAACCTTGCATACTCTTAGGGAGCATTTTCCCTGGGAAAGCCAGGATTACTCTGATTCTAAAAGAGGCTTAGGGATTTCTTACTCCTGCCCCAACACAGGTCTTTAGCTGTCCCTCCTGTACTAGACATTGTTGATGATGCCTTTTTGGAATCTAGCTTGGCCCCTGACTCTTTACCTCCTGCTCCCAGAAAACCTGATAGATATTGCAGGGTTCCTGACTCTCTCAAGTTCCTTTTTAAAAATCCTACTGTGGATCCTGAGACCATTTCACAGGTACCCAAGGGCATTAAGGCTACTGCTGCCCACAATCCTTCCCACTCTGATAGAGATTCCAGGGCATTGGATAGATTGGGTAAGAAGGTATACACTTCTGCAACCTTTGCCATTAGGGCCTTAAACTGCCAGTTTCATATGTTAAAGTATCAGCATCATATTATTGGATTGCTTAAACAGAAAATGATGTTGATTCCTGACTGTGCTGAAAATAAGGATTTACAGGATTTAATGCATTCTGCTGAACAGGTTGGAAAACATACTTTGCAATGTGATTTTGATTCACTAGAGGCATCTTGCAGGGCTGCTGTCACTGGGTCTGTACTTAGAAGGCATGCTTGGCTTAAGGAGCAATCTTTGCCAGATCATGTTAAAGCTAAATGGCTGGATGCTCCCTTAAATCAGGACTGCCTGTTTGGCAACAAAGCAGAAGAAGTTCTTAAAAAGATGAAGGAAAAAGCTAAATCTGTGCAAACTGTTAAAGATTTCCTACAAGTACAGCCTCCAAGATTTAGTAGGCATTGGCCCTCTAAGAATTGGTCCTTTCCTGCCTCTTCCAGGCCTTCTCAGTCCAAACCCAGAACCAGCAGAACACCCAGGCCTCAGTCCCAGTGTACGCACAGGACTAAGCAGTGGGGGGCTCCCACTTCCAAATCGGGGAGTAGTAAGACTCCCCCCTATGGTAAGCTGTCTCAATGACTTAACTTTAAAACTTCCAAGCACTTCTCAACTGACTGCTCCTTTAGGGGGAAAGATTGCTCTGTAGGCAAAAAACTGGGAACTCATTACCCAGGACAAATGGGTTTTAAATATAGTTTCCCAAGGATACAGATTTCACTTCCACACGTTACCAACCCCAAATGGTTGGCCAGATCTACCCCCCCCCCCCTATCAGTGGGCAGAGGCTCAAAAGCAAGTAGTCTCTCTCTTAAGCATAAAGGCTATTCAAACTGTACCAGAAGAGAAAAAGAGAGAATGTTTTTACTCAAGACTTTTTCTGGTACCCAGAAAAGACAACTCATGGCTTCCTATCCTGGACCTTTCTATCCTAAACACCTTTTTGGTGATTCCAAAATTCAAGATGCTAACTCTTCACCAGTTGCTTCCTATGATAGTCAAGGATGCCTGGTTGGCAACACTGGATTTAAAGGAAGCCTACCTGCACATCCCAATCAGGGAATCTTGCAGAAGATACCTATGCTTCAAAGCAGGCTACATGCACTATCAGTTCTCTGCACTGCCCTTTGGCTTATCTACTGCACCCAGAGTATTCACAAAGTGCCTAGCTCCAATCATTGCATTTTGCAGGCAAAGAAATATTCAAATATACCTGGACGATTGTCTAATTCAGGCAGAAAGCCAGGACATACTTTTGAATCATCTGGTATTTGTACAAAAGGTGCTAACTTGTCTGGGGTACACCGTAAACGAAAAGAAGTCACATCTTGTACCCAGTCAACAAATTATATTCCTGGGAGCAAGCTTGAACACAATTTCCCAGATGGCTTTCCTCACGCCAGAGAAACAAATTCATTTGGCAACTTACTTCAAACTAATGGTCACAAAAACCCTGCTATCTGCAAGGCAAGTACTGCAAGCCTTGGGGTTCATGGCCTCCTGCATTCTACTAATTCCATATGCAAGACTGCATATGAGGAAACTACAATGGTATCTAAAAAGCCTATGATGTCAACATTCTCACGATCTAGAAGCAATGATTCCTGTCATACCTTGCCTACAGTTAGGGTTCCTTTGGTGGGCAGAGGCCTGCCACCAAAACAAGGGACTACCATTCACTCTACCCCCTGCCACCCAAACCCTAACAATAGATGCAGCAGACTATGCATGGGGGGCTCACTTGGCAGGGAAGTGCATTCAGGGCAAATGGAACCCAAGTCAAATGCACCTGCATATCAATCAAAAAGAAATGTTAGCTGTACAGAATGCTCTGACAGCCTTCAAGGACCACATTCTTCCAGGACAATTAATGGTAACGACGGACAACACCACTGTTATGTGGTACATAAACAAGCAGGGAGGTACCCATTCATGCCCCCTCTGCAGACTAACCATGGCTGTGTGGAACACAGCCTTGAGCTACCTACCAAGTGCATCTACAGGCTCAATTCCTGCCATGAAAACTAAATACACTGGCAGACGAACTAAGCAGAAATCTCATGGACTCACACGAGTGGAAACTGGAACCAAAGACTTTCAACATGTTGATAAACAAATGGGGGAGCCCAGATATAGACCTGTTTGCCTCCCCCCAGAACTACCAGTTGGACAAATTCTGCGCAGGGACTCACCACAAACAAGCTTTCAAAGTGGATGCTCTGTCCTTCAGCTGGAAAACTCTATCAGTCTATGCCTTTCCTCCTCTGCCTCTCCTCTCCAAAGTACTACTAAAGATCAAACAGGACAAACCAAGGACGATACTGATTGCACCAGACTGGCCACACCAACACTGGTACCCCCTCTTTGCGCAGTGTGTCACTGCTGTCTCCATGGCACCTGCCTCAGACCCCTACCCTGCTGTCACAGCAGGAGAGCCAGATTCTGCACCCTCAGCTTCAAAACCTGATCCTGGCAGCCTGGCTACGTACCTAATCTCTCCATTACCATCCCTTAGTAAACAAGTGTTGGATGTCATTTTGGAGGCAAGGAGGCCTAGTACTAGAAAATCGTATGCTGAAAAATGGAAGAGTCTGTGCCTGGAACCAAACTCAAGGGATGTGCAAAGCAGCACCCAACTTACCTCAGATTCTTCAATACTTAACTGAGATGCTTCACAAGGGCCTTTCTTTTTCCTCCATCAAAATTCATGCCTCAGCCATTTCAGCTCATTACAACACAGAACCATCCCTCTTCTCTCATCCATTGCTTAAGCAGTTTCTCAGAGGGGCCAAAAACTTAAGACCAATTAGGAGAGCCCCAACTCCAGCCTGGGACCTTAACTTTGTATTGGAAAAACTCACTCTTCCTCCTTTTGAGCCAGCTGCAAGTGCAGAGTTAAAATTCATTTCTTGGAAAATAGCCTTTTAGCAATCACTTCAGCAAGAAGGGTATCTGAATTACAGGCCCTTATGGCAGTGGAGCCTTTCATCATCTTTCATGCGGACAGGGTGTCCCTCAGGACCAATCCCTCCTTCATGCCCAAAGTAGTATCCAGTGTGGCTCTTAATCAGTCCATTAATTTGCCAACCTTCTTTTCTAATCCACAGAACAAAGGGGAACAGATACTGCACTCCTTAGATGTGCACAGACAACTTAGATTTTACTTGGACAGGACTAAACCTCAAAGGAAATCTGCACAACTGCTGGTGACATTTGCTGCAGGGGCAGAGGGGAAGGCTATTTCAAAGCAAACCATTTCTAAGTGGATAGGCCATTGCATTCATTTCTGCTATAAGCACCATGGAAAACCTATCCCACAGGGGATTAGACCACATCCAACCAGGGCTGCATCTTACCTCTACAGCCTTGCTCAGAGGTGTCCCTACAAGGGACATCCTAGAAGCTGCTACCTGGAATTCTGTGCATACTTTCACCAAGCATTACCATTTGCCAATTTTATCTAAATCCAGAGCTGGCTTTGCCACTGCAGTCTTGCAGGGCCTTATAGCTGGTCCTAATGCTATCTAAATTCCTCCTCCCATCCTTAGCTTTGGGAATCAAGCCAAATGTGATGACTGCAACAGTGAAACACAAAGAACATAGTACAGTTGTGTACACTTACCATAAATGTAGATGTTCGAGTGTATTCACTGTTGCAGTCCTGGTTACCCTCCCTCCAGTCCCCTGACTTCTTTTGGCTGTACCTCTATTTTCCTTTACTATGCCTAAAAGCTTTTTGGTGTATTTGCTTTTTTTGTTGGAGGTATAACCTTATATATATATATATATATATATATATATATATATATATATATATATATATATATACCTGACATCTGGGGCAAGAAAATCTGACATGGAAGATGAGACAGCAACCAACGCAGGACCCAAGACTTTGATAATCATGCAAGCAGATAACCCAAATGTGATGACTGCAACAGTGAATACACTCGAACATCTACATTTATGGTAAGTGTACACAACTTACTTTGTCACATGAATTTCTGTTAATAGTCTTGATTACTGCAGTAATTTGTTTTATCAGACTTCTAACATTTTGGGTCTTATTGACTTTCTGTAATCTACTTCTTTCAGCAATCTAAGTATGACTGTCCATCTCTATTAAATCAAGCAACTCTTCCCTTAGATCATTTTCTTTTAAACTGAGGGCACATATCACATTCTTTGTGCTGTTTCCTGCGGGTATTCTACAGAAAGTTCCAGAATCTCTTCCTGTGATATATTCTTTTCAGCTGCATCCTGTGTCTTGAGTTGTTCTTTCATATGGGTAATCACTTGCTTATTGCTCCACAACATTAACTGCATCAAAGTTGCCACTGTTTCCTGTTCCTTCCCTTGCTGTGCAACTCCAACTGAACTTTCGCACTGGTTTCCTACTGAAGGGTCCAGGGTATCTTCATGTTGCAAATGATCAGATATTTCCTGTTCTACATATTTTTCCTTAATTTGGGAACTTGCTGTTCTTTTATGCTGTGAGGTTATCAGAGTTGGATTTTCTGCACCAAGTCCTTCACTTCGCAGGTAATCCATAACTTTAGTTTCTGGGGTTTTCTTTTTTGTTTAGTTTTTTTTAACTTCTTCATTACAATCGTCTTTTTCTACTTTCCCCTTTGTTTTCTTATTTTTTGTATTATAAAATTTCCATATCTTAAATCTCTCTTTCTTTCCCATGTCCATATTTCTTCTTCAGATGTCTCCCGTTCCACCTGTTTCTCATTATTTTGGGGACTTGCTATTCCATCATGCTGTGACATGACCTGTATTAGAATTTCTACATGAAATCCTTCGCTTAACAGGTATTGTGTAACTTCAGCTTCTGTTTGTTTAACGTCTACTTTACTAATCTATACTCCCCCTTTGTAATCTTATTTTTTTGTATTGTGAAATTTTCCATATCTGGATTTTCCATATCTTTGGAGCTGCTTTTTTTGTATTTATTAATTTTGCTTTCTCCTTTGCATAAATATTACACTGTATCAGATCTCTCTCTCTTTCCCATGTCCATGTTTTTTTTATGCCTTTCAAGAACCTGTAGGCATTGTTATTTATATAACCAGTAGAATTAAGTGGCACCACCACGGAGTAAATGTCCCAGCAATGTAAAAAATAAAAATAATGTAGAAGATATAGGACATCCACAGGAACAAACCACAGCTAGCAAAAAATCTTTAGATGATAAACAGTCTCTCCACTGTTGTAGTATAGATCTCCTGGTGCAAACACAATTTGGTTAATCACACCATATAATCGAAAAAACACTTTTATTAATAAAAATGGTAAGCACTTTCACCTATAAGGCTTCTTCAGACCAAACAAATACAAATGTGTGCATACATACAGCCTCTCTTATGTAGGCCTCCTCATGAATTATTCATTGATTCAGTAAAATTACTCATGCTGACATCATTTCCTGAACTATAAAAATATATAAATATATATATATCGCTACATAAAACAGTATTTTTGTAATAATGAATGTTCTTACAAAATTCTTCCATGTTAAAAACAATCCTTAAAACATTTCTTGTCATTATGAAATTATCATGGCAGTATGTAAAGTCAATAAAAACAACTTTCAAAAATGATGCCTTGCATCTAAATACAAAATATAAAAATATATTTGTAGGTGAAGGCTGAATAAATAAATAACACACACACACACACACACACACATATATATATATATATATATATATATATATATATATATATATATATATATATATATATAAAAGATATGAATAAATACATGTACATATATAAAAATATGTATATATAAAAAGTATGTGTGTGTGTGTGTGTGTGTGTGTGTAAAAGGGGGGGGGGTGGTTGTTTAATGGACTTCGGTCTCCTGTTTTGTAGGACCGGTTTGAGGGGTAACTTTATCATTGAGTCCCGGTCTCTTGTCTGCTGTAAGCTTTATGATCCATTTAGTCTCGTAGCCTTCCATGAAATTTTTAACATCTCCTCCTCTATGACTAGGAGTAATAGCTTGTATGACAGTAAACTTGAAACAATGTAGTGGGCCTGCTTCTAGTGCATGTCTGGCTAATGCATTATGTTCAGATTTTATACGTATGTGGTATAGATGTTCTCTCATCTTCTCTCTCAATTTCCTATCAGTTTTACCAACATAAAATACATTGCAGAGTGTGCACCAAGCAAGATAAACCACATGTTCTGTCTGACAGTCTGCATTCATATAAAAATTGTGTTCTTGTAGTGTAACTGGGTGTATAAAAAGAGTTCTGGTGTCTATGTGACTACAAAAGTTACATCTATTGCAGCGTTTCGTCCCAGATATCATATTGTCAACATTTTTCTTTCCCATATTCCTTGGATAACACAAGAGCTGTTTCAAATTCTTTCTGTTTTTAGAGAGGAAATTTGGTCGTTCTTCTACTATCTCTTTGATATCCTCATCTAGGGTTAGAATATCCCAATGTTTCTGTATTATGTCTTTCAAATTATTAGTGTCTAGAGTATAAAACATTGGCATTTTCACCTGGTCACCTATTTCTTCTCTCAGCACTTCACTCATTGAGGTACTTGCACTAGAAAAGTATGGACAGGCTCTAGTTCCTGTAATAGACTGGCTTCTTCAAGAGCAGTGTTAATTTCATTCAGTTTATAATTCCTGTCTAGGAGTCTTGTCTTTAGGTCCTGTAACTCATGTTCATACCCCTCCTGTGTTGGATTTAACCTAGATGCTCTCGTGGCTTGACCTTTCGCTACATTCCTAAAAACATACCGTGGGTGCATGCTCTTCCTGTGCAACAATGTATTCCTGTAGCACGCCTTCCTGTGGACCCCTGTATTCAGCATACCATTCTCTAGTCTCTCAATATGTACATCTAGGAATGATATACTGTACCATGAATGTTCCATAACAATGTTGGCGTAGCTATTGGCACAGGTTGGGTGACTGAGCCCCTATCAATTTATGTAGAATATTATCTTAGACCAGTGGTCAATGCTAACACTCACATTTTGAAGGATAGTAAACAATTTTTATTAGACCTTTGTGATTATATGAGAAATATAATGAATGATACACCATATGTATTAGTTACATTGGATGTGAAAAGCCTTTTCACTGTTATACCCAATGATCAGGGTATAGAGAAAATACATAGATACATGCTGACACACACTACTAATGAAGCATGTTTTATAGCTTTACTGACTCTTTTTTTAGAAACTATATTGTATAATAATATTTTTATGTGCAATGAGGAAGTATGCATACAGAATGATGGCGTAGCGATGGGCACATCGTGTGCCAATAGCTACGCCAACATTGTTATGGCCAGTTGGGAAGAGGAGAAACTTTTTCCTCTAGAAAGTTACAAGACGTATGTAGGGTTTTACAGACGTTTCATGGATGACATGTTTTTAATTTGGACAGCAATGAAATACACCTACATGAGTTTATGTTAGAGGTAAATGGTCTTACTGAGTATCTGAGTTTTACAATGGAACATTCACGGTACAGTATATCATTCCTAGATGTACATATTGAGAGACTGGAGAATGGAATGCTGAATACAGGGGTCCACAGGAAGGCGTGCTACAGGAATACATTGTTGCACAGGAAGAGCATGCACCCAGGGTATGTTTTTAGGAATGTAGCGAAAGGTCAAGCCATGAGAGCATCTAGGTTAAATCCAACACAGGAGGGGTATGAACATGAGTTACAGGACCTAAAGACAAGACTTCTAGACAGGAATTATAAACTGAATGAAATTAACACTGCTCTTGAAGAAGCCAGTCTATTACAGGAACTAGAGCCTGTCCATACTTTTCTAGTGCAAGTACCTCAATGAGTGAAGTGCTGAGAGAAGAAATAGGAGACCAGGTGAAAATACCAATGTTTTATACTCTAGACACTAATAATTTGAAAGACACAATACAGAAACATTGGGATATTCTAACCCTAGATGAGGATATCAAAGAGATAGTAGAAGAACGACCAAATTTCCTCTTTAAAAACAGAAAGAATTTGAAACAGCTCTTGTGTTATCCAAGGAATATGGGAAAGAAAAATACTGACAATATGATATCTGGGACGAAACCCTGCAATAGATGTAACTTTTGTAGTCACATAGACACTAGAACTCTTTTTATACACCCAGTTACACTACAAGAACACAATGTTTATATGAATGCAGACTGTCAGACAGAACATGTGGTTTATCTTGCTCGGTGCACACTCTGCAATGCATTTTATGTTGGTAAAACTGATAGGAAATTGAGAAAGAGGATGAGAGAACATCTATACCACATACATATAAAATCTGAACATAATGCATTAGCCAGACATGCACTAGAAGCAGGCCCACTACATTGTTTCAAATTTACTGTCATACAAGCTATTACTCCTAGTCATAGAGGAGGAGATGTTAAAAATTTCACGGAAGGCTGCGAGACTAAATGGATCATAAAGCTTAGAGCAGACAAGAGACTGGGACTCAATGATAAAGTTACCCCTCAAACCGGTCCTACAAAACAGGAGACTGAAGTCCATTAAACAAACCCCCCCCTTTTTTTTACACACACACGCATACTTTTTATATATACATATTTTTATATATGTACATTTATTTATTCATGTCTTTTATTTATATATATATATATATATATATATATATATATATATATATATATGTGTGTGTGTGTGTGTGAATTGTGATTTATTTATTCAGCTTTCACCTACAAATATATTTTTATATTTTGTATTTAGATGCAAGGCATCATTTTTGAAAGTGGTTTTTATTGACTTCATACTGCCATGATAATTTCATAATGACAAGAGATGTTTTAAGGATTGTTTTTAACATGGAAGAATTTTGTAAGAACATTAATTATTACAAAAATACTGTTTTTATGTAGCGATATGTATATATTTATATATTTTTATAGTTCAGGAAATGATGTCAGCATGAGTAATTTTACTGAATCAATGAATAATTCATGAGGAGGCCTATATAAGAGAGGCTGTATGTATGCACACATTTGTATTTGTTTGGTCTGAAGAAGTCTTATAGGTGAAAGCGCTTACCATTTTTGTTAATAAAAGTGTTTTTTCGATTATATGGTGTGATTAACAGAATTGTGTTTGCACCAGGAGATCTATACTACAACAGTGGAGAGACTTTTTATCATCTAAAGATTTTTTGCTAGCTGTGGTTTGTTCCTGTGGATGTCCTATATCTTCTACATTGTTGTTTATATCTTCACACATCCTCCGTCACTCCTTTTTCCAAGTGGCTCAAGATTTTTTACATGAATCAGTTGCAGTAATAAACACAAATTTGCATTTGAAGCTGTTGACGGTTTTTCTTGAGCAAGTATTTTTCTTTCATCTAATTTCTCTCTCCATCTTTTTGAATATCTTCTATCCGGAAATTATGGGCCTCCTGCATAATAGAAACAGTACATAATTTCTTTCTTCTCCTCAGTAGTCCACTCTGTCAATTTTGACTCTTTTTTTGGCCTATCAGTTTTTGTGTTTTTCATGAACTACTACTTCCTTCAACAATGGGGGGCATCCTCCTCCTGGGCCTGGCCCTAACCCTATTGTAGGAATCGTTCCATGTCTTAAGGATGCTAGACTGTCATTTTTTCCAGTCCTGGCACCAATGTGCCTAGCATGTTTGGGCAATTTTTTTATCCTGGGACTTGTGCACCCAGCTCTCTTATTAATTTTTTAACCTACTTCTGGCCATGATGTATGCTATATAAAATTCAGTCTATATATCATTGTCATCTTGGTGGGATTTTGTAAAAACAGGGCCCACCTTATGAAAGGTACTCACCAAGACTTGAGGATGAATTCAGTTGCAGTAATACTACTCACCTTTGCTTGCTGATTTTATCATCTTTACATCTGGACCCCTTGTCCCTCTGCTGTAAGATCATCATGCTAGAGTGATAGATGTATTACCCAAAACATCCCCAACTTCAGAGTTGACTCCCTCTGCACGTCAAACATAGTACCACCCTGAAAACATTTAAAGCAAATCTTTCCACTGTAAGTTCATACCTGGCCTTAATGCTAATGATCCCTTATCTAGAGGTAACTAGTCTGTCTGTTTTATTATAAGAGTTATGTGGCTAAACTAAATTCAGGGGAGATCCTTGGTGGTATTTATACTGATGAGGGGGGAATACTACTAGTACACCAGTGAACTGTGTCATAATTGTTTATAATGTGTAAGCACTTGTTTTTCATGTTCCTGTACTGTAATGTTATTGGGACTATTTATGCTTTGGATTTTTTAAGTTTGAATTCATTATATTATGCTGTGCATTGGACCTGTAGTTAAGTTATGTACTATCACTATATGTGCTTGTGTGTGTTCTTGTAAGATTACTACATCTGGTTGTTGTGCCACTGGCCCAGATCATAGCTGAAACAAGTCCTTGGTCCAGCCCATCTACTCTTTTACAGACTGTGATGGTAGGATGTACTGCCAGCACAACTAGCTGGAATTTTGTAAATAATTATATGTTACTTGTGAACATCAAACTCATTTGTATAAGAGGCTTGTGTTACAAATGTATTAGAACTATATGGCATGTGTATATCAAACTGCTCTGTACTCTGTACTGTGTTCTGTTTGTGTTGAAAAGGTATTTGTAAAGTGCTTTGTTTAAGATGTATCCATGGTGTGCCCTACTGGAAGAGAACATAAATGTACATGCACTATTGTGACTGTTTAAATGTATATAGTTTAACAGTGGAAACTGGAATACAGAAGGTTAACCTCAGTCCAGTTACCTTAAAAAAAAAATTGAAATTAAGTCACTTTGTAGACTACGCCATAAAGGCTGCAACATAAAGAAGCTATCTCTCAAGTTTTCAATGCAGTTAGAGACATAAAACCTGTACTAGTAAGCTTTCTGCATTGCCTTTGGAGTGAACTAATTGCTACTTTAGAAGCATGAAGGAATGCAATTGTTTTATGACCTCCAGCATCTGCCAGAGATCTGAACAAAAGCTCTTGTATGAGTATTTTTACAGGTAGATGCTAAATACTGCCAGCTTCAGCAATGGGGGTTTTGGTCCTTGAACTAGAAGTCAGATGACCAGAAATTATGTCATTCTGAAAGCTTCCCAGCAGTAATATTTTAGATATTATTTTGAGAAGTCTGTTAGTGAGACAGAGCATTCTGCATTCTGTCTTGGACCTGACAACAACCAGGAATATTCAGCAGGTTGGGAGGGTGGCCTAACAAGCACAAGGTGCAGGGTTTGAGTCTCACAAGGGATAATTGGCTAGGCTTAAAATGGCTCACAAGGGCAGTTATCTTAGTACTAATCTAAGAACCTATGAACCTAATCTGCCTTGCTCTAATGAAGTAAGTTACTAGAGAATAGTATAATTCTCTTAGATTTAGTCAGGAATATAGTAAAGCTTAGTTCAAATGTTTTCTTTATTTTTGTGGACCTGTACTGCAATGTTGTTTTAAATATTTCCTGTGATTTTGAACTCTGATGTCACTGTGAATATATATTTAGTATTGTCTTGTTCTTTTATTATTTATTATTAAATACATTTAAACCTTTCATTGTAGCTGATCTGTGTAGAGATATTTAAGTTTTGAAAGTACTTGCATATTTATTTGGTGATGCTTTGTGGGCCACTCCTAATAGCCTTGCTCTTGGTCAAACTACCACAGTAAAATTGGGCACCATTTAAAGACCTTAAGATAGCTGGCAGGAGTGATCGGTGGCAGTGAAAAGTACTTTATAGTCTGGGCAGAAGGGGGATAGCTAGGAAACCTGTGCCAGCCTTCCCCAGGTGTGTGTGTGTGTGTGTGTGTGTGTGTGTGTGTGTGTGTGTGTGTATAAATCAAACCTCAAAGAGTGTGTGTGTCCCTTACTTGAGCAGGACACAAATTACTGGTTGGACAGAGAGGGTGCTGGATGTCTTGGCTTGGTTACTCAACTGAAATCTCAACTCTGTAG
Source organism: Protopterus annectens (assembly GCF_019279795.1). Taxonomy (NCBI): domain Eukaryota; kingdom Metazoa; phylum Chordata; order Ceratodontiformes; family Protopteridae; genus Protopterus; species Protopterus annectens. The sequence continues at coordinate 526,542,394 of NC_056747.1, read as the reverse complement.
CTGTGCCAATGGGGAGTCTTACTGGGGATCTGGAGAAAGAGAGAGAAACCAGCCCCGGACTAACTGTGGTCTCTGTGTGCTCTTAAGGGAAATTGTACTTGATGCAGAAAGCTGTATCTGGAAGTACTGTGTGTGTACATATCCTCTCAGTAAATGTCCCCCACTGTTGTCAGTGGTGAGGATTAAGGCTCCTTGATTACTTGTTGGCAGTGGTGGGTCATCACATACTACAGACTAATAAGCAAGCAAATAAATAATTTGTGTCTTATCATAAAATAATACATTACACCAAAAAGGCTTTGTCCTTCCAACATTTACCTACCTAAATGTTTGTACCTTGTTAATGTTTTACACCTGTTACTTTAATTAATTTGGTCAAGCATTAATAGATTAACTGTCGAGGGAACTATTAAGCCGCTTAGTTTGGCAACAGCTGCAGGGAAAGTTATGGACAGATTCCTGAGGAAATGGCTGACAACATTTCTAGGTGAAAACAATTTCAGGACAGCAACTAACATAGGTTCAACATCATCTGAGTAAGCAAAAATAGGTAGATCCAAGGCTAATGCATACATTACCCCACCTAACTCTGATGCAGAAAAGTTTCATATTAAGAAAAGAAAGTGGCATACAAAGTATAGCTAATTGGACCAAAAATTTGGAGTGCATTTCCTTGACTGAAAGAAGGTGAAATGTAAAAAGCAGTAATCATAGCCAAACTTATAGTTAACAACAGAGTCCCATACTAATGAAGGTGGGGGTGATGAAGGGCATATATAAACTAGCTTTGTAAGCGAAAAAATATTGGCACCTGTTACTGAGGGAGTACATCTTAGTGGGAACTGGTATCAGCACAGGGGTATTGTCAAATAGCCTCAGAACATCCTCTGATAACAAAAGATAATTATCCAACCCTTATCTTTAAAGTACTGACTCTTGTACTCTAAGAAGAAGTGAGCAAGTAGTTCTGATTTAAAAATCAGTAGTTAATTTCTAATGCATTGTGGCAGCTTTGTACGAATAGCAGGGATGATTTTACTAGAGTTTTTTTCCCTTAATTAGAAGAAAAGTTGGTCTTAATGTGAGCCCCCCAGTTTTTCACCTCAGTGGATTATGGCAAAAAGTGATTTTTAATTTGTGTACTAGAGGGAGACTGTATTCTTTAATGGAAGGGTGATCAGCAAAAATGTGGTCCATACTTTAATAGTTAACCAGGTTGCTTTCTTCAAAGAAAGGTTTGTTGTTTGCGGAGTACAGGGCACTAAGCACTAAAGTGGGTATTCAGATTCATTAGTAGGTTTAGGGCAACCACTCTAGCACCTAAAGTAAAGAGGTTAGAAAGTTTATAGCTAGTTGTAAGTTGTTTTAGTACATTATCCATACAGGTTTCAGCATGGTGTCTAAAGGATAATGTTGGGTCCAGTCATACCCAATATGTACTTCTGTTGTTTAACCATTGTTATGATGATGAGGTATTCTTAGGGTGTCCTTTGCAAAGTAAGGTGTGCCAGAGATAATCAGCAAGCTAGTAGGGTTCACCACTAACTTACGGGAATGTAACCAGTGCCATAATTTCATGATGTTCTTCTGCAGATAATGTTCTATTTCCTTATAGGTTCTTCCCTGTCAGCAGGACAAGGTCATCCACATTCATGGTGACTTTCAGACCCAATAAATCAAAATATAAGTCATTGATACAAAGGGAGAACAGAATTGGCTGTAATACTGAGCCCATGGAGTATCAGCTACAAAAAGTTTTAAGACTACATTAGCTTATCCAAAGTATAATTTTGAAGGTCCTGTCTTTTAGAAGGTCATTAGACCACCCTGGAATTCCACTTTGTGATTTACCTATTTAAAAGCTCTTCAGATCAGTGAACATATTTCCAGTTTGTAAGCCTTTTTATATAATCAAATATATACTTGCACACACACAAAAAAAGTTTAGCTTTAGATACACAGACTTCACTTCATTTAGAGAAAAAAAGTCAAATAGGCATGCAGACACTGTTTTGCATTCATGCCAAAATTAAAATTTTTAGTGAGCCAAAACTACTAATAAAAATTGTGTGGTCCAAGGTTTGTCAGTCTAGTTTACCATAAGACATAGAATTGTAAGCTTTATAGAAACGAGCCAACTGAAAATAAAATAGTAGAAAATGGAAATGAACTTTTTCCAGATTTTTCCAGCTGAGCTGAAGATAATTGCAAATTTTGGCATAGAAGGAGATGTGGGTAAGGGTAGTTTAGACTTGACACACATAATAGTACTTCTGACTAAGCAAGAAATAATGGGGTCAAAACTTCCCTTTGACTTTTTGAGAAGCATGCAGCCAAAGATTGTGTGCATTAGTGAAAATTGTTTCTGTGTTTCACGACAAAATTTTATCCAGATACATAGTTTCTAGTACATTTTGCTGCTTTTGAAAAACTGCAAATGATTTTTCTGCCTGCAGTATGCTGTTACTAAAATGTCTAGGTTTCATTTGACTTTTTACTGAGTTTTCATGTTTTTCCAGAACTCCTTGATGACAAAAATATTACTCTGTAATGGCAGCCGTTAGAAAATCAAAATGAATTAACAGTTGGACTAGCCAGCTGACCCAAGAGTTTATTTCCTTCATCTTTTTAGCCGCAAAAAGGATTTTTTGCATGTCATTTTCATACATTACTAGAAAAATGCTATTACAATGCTAACTTTCAAACACAAGTAATACATTAAGCGCAGCTAGTACATTTTATAGATAAAATGATGATTATTATAGTTACAGATGAAAATACTATGAGTCAGTATTATCTTCAGCAGATGTCACAAATTAAAGAATTTCTTTAAAAGAACTTACGTTATTAAATCAATGCCAAGGTGTCTACATTGTCTATATAAAGTAATTATTAAAATCCATTGGAGTTTACCTTCAGTGAACTCATATTTTTTCTGTCCAAAGTGTGCTTTCCAGCCTTTTTGTGCATTAAAGTGTAGGTTGTCTAAGTACTGCAAGTCTGCAAACATCAAGCCTAAGACCGAACGGAATGCTGTCTTTGAGGGAAGCAGTGCACAGTTAGCAGAGATAGGAAGGGTGTGCTAGATCCCTTAGTTCATTTATCATGCAGTTAGCCATTTGAGGGTGGTGTTGATGACCGTGACCGTATCACACTATTTCCAGGCCTCACAGTGCTCAACTTCATCATGCAAGCTACGTCAGAAATGTAGTTCATCAAATGATTGCTGTTTTATCCTAATGTTATTGACTACTAGTCACAGCAGAGTATCACAGGAGTTAACATTGCTACCTCACAATGCTAATGTTTGGTTCTTGGATGAAATGCCTTCTTTGCAGCATGTTCCTTCTGTGTTCATGTGAATGTTTTGCTTAGAGCTGCAGTTTCCTTGTACATCCCAAAGACAGCTTGTAATCCTTCAGATTTGCCTGTAGGTGTGTACATGCTTTTTGAGCGCAAGCATGTGTATAAACCTGTGATGAGCTGGCACTCCGTTAAAGATGATCTTCCTTACCTTGCACTAGTCGAGTGCCAGGGTAGGCTGCAACTCTCACACAGTCTTGAATTTGGTTAAGTCGGTAATCAGAGATTTAAGTAAATAATTGACCCAGTTGTCTGTGTTTGTTGTAGGATTAAAATACTCACTTAAATTGCTGAAACAGTTGTTAATATAGGCAAAGCAAATTTCAACTGTTCTATAGTTTACCCATACTTTTAAAAAAGGGATCCTTATTCATTTATAGAAGAGAACATATATGGCTTTGCTTATCTTTCATTGTTTTACTTATGGCATCATATTAGCATAAGGTGTACGTTTGCTGTCTTCAGAATTACTTAAGACGTATGCTTGTGTTAGATGAATAGTCCTTAAAAATTTCTATTTTCAGTGTTTTGCTTGTGGCAGCTGGTATTGATGTTGGTGCCTTCAGCTTTGCAGCCTGTGTAAACTTTAATTCACATTCCTCCAAATATAAAATTTTACAAGGTAATATTTCTGTTTTGTTCAGGAAGTTGCAGAATTCCAACAGGTTTTCCTGCCAGCCACGGTGGTGCAGTGGTTAGCATTGTCACCTCACAGCAAGTGGTTCTCCGGTTCGATCCTTGGTTGGGTGCCTTCTGTGTGGAGTCTGCATGTCCTCCCTGTGGTCACGTGGGTTTCCTCCGGGTGCTCCGGTTTCCTCCCACATCCCAAAGATATGCTGCAGGTGGATTGGACACTCTAAATTGGCCCTAGGTGTGAGTGCGTGTGTGTGCGTGTGCCTTCTGCGGAAGGTTGGGTGCCGGGCTGGCAACTCGACACTGTAAAACACCACTGCCAATCATGAGCGGACAGGTGATCCGCTGTGGCGACCCCTAACCAGGAAAAACCGAAAGAAGAAGAAGAAGAATGAGTGGGTTCACATCATACAGAACTTTAACATGGACTGTCACTGGTAGAGGAAATAAAACAGTAAAGCTACAGAATGGTCTATTCCTCCTTTGTTGTATTTGTTTAAGGTACAGATCATTTGTAAGCAATCGACAAACCTTACAGACAGTCGAGGGTTCCAGCACCCAAGAAGAGCAGACTTATTGCACAAAGCTCTCAGAGATGCACAGTTTTAAAATAATCTTAAATCTGATCCTACTACTATGTCCTTGATTTACAGCCAGTATGAAAAGAAAACTATTACTTTGGCTTTAAGTGTCAGATCTGAAAAAAGAGCATTTAACTCTTCTTCCTTTCTCTCTTTTAGAGCCCTTTACTGATTTATTTGACATGGTAGCTTATCAGCATCACCTTCTCAGTCAGTTAGAAGAAGAAAAAGTCTCTTCTTGACAGTGATATAAAGGATATGATTGAGATGCTTGCATTGTGTATATAATGCTGTAGATGCAGCTTCCAGGATTTCAAAGACTGAGAGAGTTAGTTGTTAGAATATATAGATAGTCTTTGCCCTAAAAACTTGACTGTGACCCAGACAATTTGGTTTCATTTAGCGGCACTAACAAGCTAGAAGGACTGAGGCAGATGATGTTGGTAGTGAAAAGTACACAATACATATTTTTTTTGTAAATTTTCGTTCTTTCTCTTAATGGAATTCATGATGCTAAGTGTCTAAGTAGTTTCATTACTAGAGTTAATGTAGTCAGTATATTTTTCTAACTTAAATGTTAGAAACTGTAATGCCTGGATAGGTATATAACTTCACTATTTCAGTTCACTTTCATTTCATAACAACATTAAACCACTTGCATCCTCTATGGTCTTAGTTTTTTTAGGGTTGTTGATATTTATCTTTTAAGTTGTATTCATTCATGCAATGCTTAGCTTAGTCTAACTGAGCTTTCGGATTCTTGCAGCTTGTAAACAGCAATATTAAATTGCCTGCTTGTCTAATCTTCGATGTGTCAAGACTGAACAAGTTCCGAAAAGTTCTGAAATTCAGAATGCTAACCTTATAAGTCCTTATGACTCTCCTCTTTCTTCAAACCTTATCCTTGACCTGCAAGTTGCCTACCTCAGATTTGAAACAAAGAATTCTTACTCTCAGTTTAATTTTGTGCCTTTTGGTTTTTCTGCTGCACCAAGGATGTTTTACCTGTGTCTGGCTACAGTGCTTGCCTTCTGCAGAACCAAGACCGTTCACAGGTACTCTTACAATACAGTACATGACTACCTGGTTCAGGCACCATCACTACAAGAGATGCAGATGGTTCTGTAGTTTACTCTTCACTGCTTTCAAAAACTAGGACACTCTCTGAATCTGTCAAAGTCCTAGCTGTTACCCGTGAGACAAGTCTTGTTCCTGGTAACCCTACTAGACACTAGAATCTAGAGGACATTTCTAACCTTGAAAAAGGTGCTGTTTTTGGCCAAATGTTTAGGTCCATAACAATACACAGCATAATGAGATCACTGCAAGTGAGTTTCTCAGAACAGTGAGAATGTGACCTCCTTAATACTGATGGTCACCCTATATGGGCTTCACATTAAGAAACTCCTGTAGTATCTAAGAAACAGATGGTGCCAGCTTGCTCAGTCTCTGCAGTGCTCCTATCTCTTCTTCTGCTCTTTATGAAAAAGGTGTTCTAAAGTTGGATACATCATGGAAACCTGAACCTGGGAGTCCTATTCCGGCTAGAGACAGACACCCAGAGGGTCACAAAAGATTCTTTGGACACAGCCTGGAGGGCATACTCAGGGAAAAAGAAGATCCAGGAGAAACCGGAGCAAAACCCAGAGGAAAAAAAATCACGTTAGTATAAAAGAGTAAATGGAGTCATTTTAGCTAGCAAAATCTTAAAAACTATTTGGTAGCCAGGGATCCTGCAAATCCTCACAGACTTGGGGAGGGGGGGGTGAGGATATGGGGACACCCAGAAGAAAAATCATGCTAGTATAAAGAATTTGGTAATGGAGTAATTTTAGCTGTCATTACCTTAAAAACCTGTTTGGCAGCCTTGAATTCTGCGCATCCTCACAGAAATTGCCATAGTGACATCACCAGGCAAGGAGGCAACGTTCTTGTATCTTTTGTGCAGGCTAGTATTGCAGGCTTGGTACTTTGTCAGAAATCAGGCATGGCTGTCAGGACATCTTAATTCCTTTTCCGGAAAATGTTCTGGCTGACCAGTTGAGCAGAGCAAAAGCAGACCCTAATGACTAGCTGCTGGATAGGAATGAATTTCTAAATTTGTCCTCAGGTAGTGAGTGCCAGGAGTACTCCAGGAGATAGGCATATCAAAATCATTTTACACCAGGACACCAACTACAGAGGCCTGGCCAACATACTCCTCAACAAGCTAGAGAGGCCTGTTTCTGTATGTTTTTTCTCCAGTCCGTCTTCTCTTCAGTGTAATGTAAAACATAAAGGAAGACAGGCCAAAATGCTACTCTTAGCTCTTTGCAAGCTAAGGCAGCACTGGATCTTCCTTCTGCCAAGTATGGTAAGAACAGAGCTTGTATTGCCTCAGGGTATGAACCTCCTGACCCCAAGTCAAGGGGCCACTTGTACTCCACAACTTGAAGTCACGAAGTCTGACAGCTTAGGTGATCTAGTACCTCATTCCCATTTGGCAATTATTTTTTGAGAGCATGCTTTCTTTTTTTTTTCTTTCTTTCTTTCTTTAAAGAGAGGCTAGTAGGCTAAATGCAGAAAGTCATACCTAGCAAAATGAAAAAATGTGTTTGCTTTGCTGCTGAGGAGAGGTCTCACTCGAATATAACTTTCATGTTGATTATCAAATTCTTGTCGGACCTTTACAGACCTGGAGTGCCTTATGCTTTAATGACTGCAGATATCTGATATTTCAACTTGTCTGCTTTGAGAACCCCCTGTGTATTCTTTATCAATAAACCAATTCCTCAAAGGGGTCCTTCATTTGAGTTTACTATAGAAGGACCTTTCTCCACTACAGGACCTCACCTGTGTCATAGATAAGTTTACATTAACACCAGTTGAGCCAGGTACTGCTGCTGAATCAGTCAAGTACCTGACATAGAAAATTGTCTTTAGTGCCCATTACTTCTTCCAGAAGGATTTAACGACTTCAGGCCTTCAGTTGCAAACAGCATTTTTTCTTGTTCCAAGTGGATAGGGTAACACTTCACACCAATCTCACTTTCATACCAAAAATGGTAACAGAATTGTGCCTACATTAGTGCATGCACCTCCCTGTGTTGTATCCTACCCTTTATAATGAGGGTGAAAGGATCATAATACTATGGATTTGCATAGACAACCAAGGATTTACCCTGATAAAACTAAAGAAAAAGGAAATCTGAGCAGTTATTGAGAGGGGAGGCTTGAGATGGCTAGCTCATTGCATTTGCTTTTGTTACTCCCTTCATGGCAAAGCAGTACCAGGGCATATGATGGTCCATTGTACTAGACCCTCAGCTGCCACTAATTCTTAGAGAGATCATTAGCCAGTTCAGAGTGAAAGCATCACATTGTCATCTGATCTCATATTCTCCAAGCATTACAACCTGGTCATTATCTGTAGAGCCAGATAAGGATTTGCAACAACTGTCCTACAGGGACTTCTGCAAGCAATACGTTCCCAGGAACAATCACCCAGTAGTCTGTAAACTGCCCAAGTTTTATTACTATGAGCATAGTATATGTGTGTTAAGAGATTACCAAAGTTGCAGATGTTCAATTATGTTAACTGTTGCAGTAATATTTCCCTCCATCCACCCCTCCTCTTCCTTTCTTGTGAGCATCCCAAGTTTGGTGTTAGTACCTAGTCATCTATCTCTTTACCTTCCCTCTCTCTTACCCTAACAAGGTGGCCCTCTCCTTGTTTGGACATGAGACAAGCAGCTTTGAAGGATCTTCTGGATGGGCTGCCATATTTGGGGGTGTATTTCATCCTGGGTCATGCTCTTGTCTAGGCCTAGAACTCTGGTGGCTGCTAGACCAAGAACTAAAGATGGTACAGGCAAATGTTCCTCTAATACTACAGGTATGCTGAGTACACATGGAAGCTTATCCACCTGGCCTAAAGAAGGAAGGCTAAGTAAGTCAGGCTGGACATTGGACTTTCTACAGTATTGCAGAAAATCAATTTGCTCTTCCTGCCCTAACTTAGCGTTTTGGAGTGATTGACTGGCCCCAAAAAGTGTTGGATAGATTGGATATTAAAACAAGAAGGACGCTTCATGCTCACCAAATGATTTATAAAAATCAGTGTATACCAAGATTATATATTCCCCGTTTCGAATGAGGGATGGGCCTCCTTGAAATTGATTACATGTATAGATATGCAATCGTGAGACTCCACACATATCTACTGACCTCACAAGATCCAAATGTAGTGAAAGTTTTGAAACATGAGGAGAATAAATCTAAGATGACATCTCTGCTTAATTTAGCAGAAGCATATCAACGTCAAGCAGGAATGGAGATCAAACCAGAAGTAGATAAAAACTAGGCAGCAACTGAATGTGCTAAAAAACAAAAGAAAGAATATAAGATGAAGGACCAGATGAGAAGGCAAGAAATGTGAAAAACACATAAATATAGTTGCAAGTATAGAAACCTTCTGGAAGAGCCTCATGTTGATCAAGAAAGAACGCAGGAATGGTTAAGGAGAGGTGAATTCACATAAAAAAATGAAAGGTTAATATTAGCAGCCCAAGATAGTGGGCTACATACATGCTGGTTTACAAAGTCCATTGAACATGTGAGAGAAACAGACATATGTAGGTTTTGTAAAACCGAATTGGAAACAGTCACACACCTTGTTGCTGGTTGCAATGCACTAATGGCAGAGGGACTTGTAAAGTATGAAGAAAAATGTAAGTGCATTAGGAGGTATAAGTATGTGACATAGTGCATAAACCTGAAATGTACTGCACATAGAGACGTGACAGTGTGCAAATAGTGAAAAATTAGTAAGAAGAGAGACTGTCTGAAAGTAGTAAACATGTCTATATATGAAAATGCATCCGATTTTCTTTTTCTGCCTAGAGATGTGATTACATCATGTTACTTTAGAGCCACAGGGGAAAGCTCCTGTTGGTCAATCATGTTTCCAGTATTCTCATTTGTTCGGTGTTACTTTTCTACTGAGTCAGCATTAACAGCCTATATAAGCTACAGACTTTGTTCTGAGATTCTCCCTGGTACTTTCCAGAGGCTCCTGCACATGTGTAATAAAAGTTGCTAAACGAAAAAAAGTCTTTTGTCTTTTAGTTTACAATTTGGTGCAGTGACTCGGATCTGATCTGGCAGTGCTGCGGTCAATCAGGGCTGGTGGATGTGCTGGTTTATGGGCCCATGACAAGATTTTGTCTTTTCTTACAGTATCTCCACCAGTGCCTTGTTTGAACGGGGGAAAAAAAAAAAAAAAAAAAAACAACTCTGCAAAACGATCACATAATAGTGCCTTAAATATTTTCATAACATTTTTCTCTTTCAGTCCAAAGGTAAGTGGCATGATTTTTTTTATTTCTGTGCATGAATCTGATGTGTGATTGAGAGATTAATCAAAACATTCTGGCGAGACAGGTATGCACGTATGAGTGTGGGATATTACGGCGTTGACCATCATTTTCTTTTCTGTATTACACAGAATAAATACAAGTGGTCGTTACTGATCATGGGAGCAAGTGTGAAAAGTTTAAAGGAGCCAGAAAAAGGAACTCCTGCAGGTTATATGTATTTTCATGTGTCCCGGGACAGTTTGCATTTGTCTCAGTGGGTCTCCCTCACAAAGGACGATGGTAAACTTGCTTTCCCTGAACAGGGAACTTTCAATAGAGATATTTTGTTAAATTTACAAGCCAAGTTTAAAAAAAAAAAAAAAGAAAGGAAAAAGGGTCCCGGGATTGTGCTGTTCAATGATTGGATGGCTGAGGCAAAAGACAGGGAAAAGGATTCCATTGTTTCTAGTTTAAAGAACAATCAAGAAAGGCTCAAATGCCAATTAAGGGGCTTAGCCTATATGGCAAAAAAAGTAGATGTTGTCAATGGTAAACTTCTGCAAGACCCCCCATTAAGAGTCTGTATCCGGTGGCAGAATTATCTAAACTACAGGTTACTGAATCCTCTGAGGATGATAGTGTGTATGCTTCCCCCTCCACCTACTGTCCCACCTGCTTATGATCAGGATACCCCACCACCCGTTGTCCCACCACAGCAAGAGGGTCCATTGGCGCAACTGCTGGAGGTTCAACGGCAGGTCCCGGATTCTATGACACATCAGTCTGAGGCTCCTGGAGGGCCCCAATTATGGGAAAGAAAGAGGGACAAAGTGGGAAAGACTGCCCATCAAATGTATTTTAGGCCTAAGTTTAGATATCAAAAGGGCGGGGGCCATTACCGTTCATACCGTCAAAGATCTTCTGGCCAGTTTCCGATAATCATCGATGGTGAGGACAGTTACTACGGCCCAGATAAATTTAATATTGATGCCCCCTCTTCCTCTTCGGAGAATGATGATCATTTGATGCCTCTCAGGGAAATCCCTAACCCCACCCACAACCCCGATAATCAGACTCCCGCTACTATAGTTGTGCCCCGGGCAGAGTCTGCAGTGGACTTTCAAGCGATTACAAAATCACTGCCTTTGATTCGCAGCAATCTGGCAAAATTCCAGAGAGTAATTGCAGGTCATGTAAACCTTCAAAATCCTACAGTTGAAGAAGTTCGGGCCATTCTTCAGTATGCAGTCCCTCCTGATTTGTTCAAAAGAATATGGATCATGCAAACATTCCCAATCCCATCCCCAAGCATGGTACACAAGAAGACAATGGGTTCGAAACAGTGCGACAAGGTCTAATAGACGCCATTACTGTTATTGTCCCACTAACTCCTAACTGGTCAAAAATCAAAGCTGTAGTGCAAAAAGAAGATGAGTCCGTCGAGGATTTCTTAACCGATTAACTGACACCTTCAAGGCCTACACCAGCTACCCAGAGCCCACAGAAGGCCCAGCTGCTAGTGGTCTGTCTGCTGCCTTGTCGTTGGTTTAAAACCTCTGCTTAGAGATAAATTAAAGGAGGTCTGTCTTAATTGGCCCAGTCTAGGCCTGTATGAACTGGTCACTCAGACCCAATATCTATCGGATCGGTTAACCCAGCAGCAAAAGGAACTGCAAAATAAACTATTAAATGCAGAAATTCATATGTTCACTGCTTTCAGACAGAGTGGGAGAAGAAGGGGCAGGAGAGGAAATTCTCAAGGAAGGGGCAGTGGCAGTCAAAATCACAATCAAAATTATTCCAGTAATCAGGCAACCCAGCAACCCCAGCAGTTGACACAACAGCAACAATCTGAGTGCTTTAACTGTGGGCAAACAGGCCATTGGAGGAATAACTGCCCATATCTTGCTCCGGTGCCGCCACCTCCTGCCCAAAATAATCCGTTTGCATCAGGAACATCACAACAGTCCAATCCTTTTTCACAGCAGTGAAATTCAGCCTGGACACCACCCAGTTGGTCTGAAGGCCATAGTCAACCTCAAGCCCAATAGGGATCCCCTGAACTGTCTCAACAGCAATTGTTTCCCTTGCTTCGGGTAGACCAAGCCGGACCATGCATCACCTTGACCCTGAAAAATTGTAGACATCCCTTTTTGATAGATACCGGAGCTACTAAATCCATGCTGACCTCATCCAACCCAGTAGGTATTACTCTTTCAAACAAATCTACTAAAAGAGTAGGAGTCTCCGGAGTGCCCATAGAATATTTATAAACTGTACCAATTCCGGTCACCTTAGGCCCCCTACACGGGGAACATGCTTTTCTTGCAAGCCCATCAGCATCACTAAACCTTTTAGGCAGAGATTTGCTCTGCAAAATGGGGGCTGTTATTTTTTGTACAGAGGATGGTGTCTTTTTGCAGGTTCCCCCAAGTAGTCACAATGAAGCCCTCAGCCTTCTTGGTGACTAGTTACCTTTACAAGTCCTGACAACTCCAGATCCCTTGATGATGAAATATTTATATTCGCTACCTGCCTCCATGCGTACAACCCATGACAATGATGTTGGCTTACTAACATCCACCACTCCTGTTCGTATAACTTTAAAACCCTGTGCTCGGTTACCTTCAGTGCCTCAATATCCGCTTTCTAAAGAAGTGGAGCAAGGCATCCAACCAGTAATATCCTCTTTAATAGACCAATCTGTAATCGTCCCCACAGTGAGCCCATGCAACATGCCGATTCTCCCAGTTAAGAAACCTGGAAAACAGGCCTTTCGCTTCTTGCAAGACCTCAGGCAAATCAATAAGGCCATTTTACCGGCCTTCCCAGTACTGCCTATCCCTGCCACTGTACTTAGCTGTGTTCCCCCAGCTGCCGAGTACTTCACAGTAATAGATATTTCTTCTGCTTTCTTCTCTATACCAGTCCATGTAGATAGCCTGCATCTGTTTGTCTTCACATACAAGGGGCAGCAGTATACTTGGGCAAGATTACCACAAGGGTATGTTGAGTCCCCTACACTTTTCTCCAGAGAAATGTTCCGACAATTACAAGACCTTAAATTACCAACCACTTCAGTCTTGGTTCAGTATGTCGACGATATACTTATCACTTCTGTGACCAAGCAGGCTTGTCTAGATGACTCACTACTGGTACTTTGGTTCCTGGCCCAGCGAGGATTTAAAGTTAATAAGGCTAAGTTGCAATTTTACCAGCTTGAGGTTCAGTATTTAGGTTACATTATTGCAGCTGGCTCTCGCCGTGTTCTGCCCTCATGCATCAAAGCCATTCAACAGTCCCCTAGGCCCACCACCCAACGTCAGTTGCGAGGATTCCTAGGACTGGCAGGATATTGTAGACAGTGGGTTCCCAACTTCTCTGAACTTTCAGGACCGCTTTTACCTTTGTTAAAAAAGGACATAACCAATCCTCTGCCCTGGTCTGACGAACATAAAGCTGCATTTCAAGCTATAAAATCGGCTGTAATGAACCCGCCCGCTCTGGGTCTACCCTATTAGAGTAAACCACTTCTTCTATTTTGTTCAGAATGAAACAAGATGTTCTTCGTGTTTCAGTGTTGCAGTCATCGCATTTGGGTTATCTGCTTGCAGTAGCCCGCAGTCGGCCTGATTATCAAAGTCTTGAGTCCTGCGTCAGTTGCTGTCTCATCTTCTGTGACGTCAGGTAGTCAGGGGTATAAAGCATGCAACCGACGCCATTACACCAGTCTTTTTTGCCGTGCGGTGTCCGAAGCAGAAGCAGTTCGCAAGTGCCGGTCGGCCGACTCCTGAAATTTTCATTTTCGGGTTTCAGAACCAAAGTCTTCAACTAAAGCTAAGTACCCCTGTGGGGAAAATTTTTCTTGCTCTAAACCGATGTCAATAAAAGTCAATAATTGTATTTCTTGTGGAAAGCAAATACCTCACAAAGATTTTCATTCGTACTGTATTCCTTGCCTAGGCCCTGACCACGATGTAACTCACTGTTGGTTTTGTGCTTTATTTAAACAATGAGCTATTTGTCATTGGTATATTTATGCTTTTAAATATTTTGGTACTCAGTTCAGTTATCTATATATATCTTCGGTAAGCCATCCGACTACCGACAGTCCGAAAAAATGCAAAGATAAAGACAGAGACAGGCCACCTAGGTCCAAAGCTGCCGATGACGCTTCTCCTAAGCCAGTAGCCAGTTCGCCGGTACTCAGTGAGGTGCTTTTGCAGCCCCTGATACCCACTACTTCAGATTTGCAGGCCTCTACTGAGACCCATTCTGAGTCCAGTATGCCACGAGATGCTTCAACTGTGGAACCTGCGGATGTCTCTACCTTGGATGGGTCTGGAGCTGCTGTGCAGGCACCGGCTTCTGAGGGTGTATTCAGGCCTACTGACTTGCATATTAAACTGATGCCATCTTCTTCTTCAAGGACTAAAACTCGAATCATGCCTAGAAAACCGACGCTTAGACTACATGGTCAGGCCTCTATGCCTAAAAAACAAGTGATAAGAATGGCTGAAGACCTTATTACTTTAATCAGGGGAAGCCATCCTTCCCCCTCTAAGAGACCTAGGAGTGAATTTGCTTATGATACTTCTGACCAGGATTCTGAAATTTTTCTTTCCTCTGATGACCAGAATTTACCCTTATCTACCCATGAGGATTCTCATGTAGAGGACTCTACCCCCCCCCCCCCCCCCAAGAGGTTTTCTCTTTTGGTGAAACCCTGCATAGTCTTAGGGAGCACTTTCGCTGGGAAAGCCAGGATTACTAAAAAGAAGCTTAGGGATTTCTTACTCCTGCCCCAACACAAGCCTTTAGCTGTCCCTCCTGTACTAGACATTGTTGATGATGCCTTTTCGGAATCTAGCTTGGCCCCTGACTCTCTACCTCCTGCTCCCAGAAAACCTGATAGATATTACAGGGTTCCTGACTCTCACAAGTTCATTTTTAAAAATCCTACTGCGGATCCTGAGACCATTTCACAGGGACCCAAGGGCTTTAAGGCTACTTCTGCCAAAAATCCTACCCCCTCTGATAGAGACTCCAGGGCGCTGGATAGATGGGGTAAGAAGGTATACACTTCTGCAACTTTGGCCATTAGGGCCTTAAACTGCCAGCTTCATATGTTAAAGTATCAGCAGCATATTATTGGATTGCTTAAACAGAAAATGATGTTGATTCCTGACTGTGCTGAAAATAAGGATTTACAGGATTTAATGCATTCTGCTGAACAGATTGGAAAGCATACTTTGCAATGTGGTTTTGATTCACTAGAGGCATCTTGCAGGGCTGCTGTCACTGGGTCTGTACTTAGAAGGAATGCTTGGCTTAAGGAGCAGTCTTTGCCAGATCATGTTAAAGCTAAATTGCAGGATGCTCCCTTAAGTCAGGACCACCTGTTTGACAACAAAGCAGAAGAAGTTCTTAAAAAGATGGAGGAAAAAGCAAAATCTATGCAAACTGTTAATGATTTCCTACAAGTACAACCTCCAAGATTTAGTAGGCATTGGCCCTCTAAGAATTGGTCTTTTCCTGCCTCTTCCAGGCCTTCTCAGTCCAAACCCAGAACCAGCAGAACACCCAGGCTTCAGTCCCAGGGTATGCACAGGACTAAGCAGTGGGGGGCTCCCACTTCCAAATCAGGGAGTAGTAAGACTCCCCCCTATGGTAAACTGTCTCAATGACTTAACTTTAAAACTTCCAAGCACTTCTCAACTGACTGCTCCTTTAGGAAGAAAGATTGCTCTGCAGGCAAAAAACTGGGAACTCTGGTTTTAAATATAGTTTCCCAAGGATACAGATTTCACTTCCACACGTTACCAACCCCAAGCGATCGACCAGATCTACCCCCAAATCAGTGGTCAGAGGCTCAAAAGCAAGTACTCTCTCAAGTATAAGAGCTATTCAAACTGTACCAGAAGAGGAAAAGGGACAAGGTTTTTTACTCAAGTCTTGTCCTGGTACCCAGAAAAGACAGCTCATGGCATCCTATCCTGGACCTTTCTATCTTAAACACATTTTTGGTGATTCCAAAATTCAAGATGCTAACTCTTCACCAATTACTTCCTATGCTAGGCAAAGATGCCTGGTTGGCAACACTGGATTTAAAGGAAGCCTACCTGCACATCCCAATCAGGGAATCTTGCAGAAGATACCTACGCTTCAAAGCAGGCTACATGCACTATCAGTTCTCTGCACTGCCCTTTGGCTTATCTACTGTGCCCAGGGTATTCACAAAGTGCCTAGCTCCAGTCATTGCATTTTGCAGGCAAAGAAATATTCAAATATACCCATACCTGGACGATTGTCTAATTCAGGCAGAAAGCCAGGACATACTTTTGAATCATCTGGCATTTGTACAAAAGGTACTAACTTGTCTGGGGTACACCATAAATGAAAATAAATCACATCTGGTACCCTGTCAACAAATTATATTCCTGGGAGCAAGCTTGAACACAACTTCCCAGATGGCTTTCCTCACACCAGAGAAACAAATTCATTTGACAACTTACTTCAAACTAATGGCCACAAAAACCCTGCTATCTGCAAGGCAAATACTGCAAGCCTTGGGGTTCTTGGTCTCCTGCATTCTACTAATTCCATATGCAAGACTGCATATGAGGAAACTACAATGGTATCTAAAAAGCCTATGGTGTCAATATTCTCAGGATCTAGAAGCAATGATTCCCATCATACCTTGCCTACGGTTAGAGTTCCTTTGGTAGGCAGAGGCCTGCCACCAAAACAAGGGACTACCATTCACTGTACCCCTGCCACGCAAACCCTAACAACAGATGCATCAGACTATGCATGGGGGGGGGGGTCACCTGGCAGGGGAAGTGCATTCAGGGCAAATGCACCTCCATATCAATAAAAAAGAAATGTTAATTTTATAGAATGCTCTGACAGCCTTCAAAGACCACATTCTTCCAGGACAATTAATGGTAAAGACGGACAACACCACTGTTATGTGGTACATGGGGGGTACCCATTCATACCTCCTTTGCAGACTAGCTATGGCTCTGTGGAACACAGCCTTGAGCTACCAAGTGCATCTCCAGGCTCAGTTCCTGCCAGGAAAACTAAATACACTGGCAGACGAACTAAGCAGAAATCTCATGGACCCACACGAGTAGAAACAGGAACCAAAAACTTTCAACATGTTGATAAACAAATGGGGAGCCCAGATATAGACCTGTTTGCCTGACTGCAGAACTACCAATTGGACAAATTCTGCACAAGGACTCCCTACAAACAAGCTTGGAAAGTGGAAACTATGTCCTTCAGCTGGAAAAATCTATCAGTTTATGCATTTCCTCCTCTGCCTCTCCTCTCCAAAGTACTACTAAAGATAAAACAGGACAAACCAAGGACGATACTGATTGCACCAGACTGGCCACACCAACACTGGTACCCCCTCTTGCGCAGTTTGTCACTGCTGGCTCCATGGTACCTGCCCCAGACCCCTACCCTGCTGTCACAGCAGGAGAGCCAGATTCTGCACCCTCAGCTTCAAACCCTGAACCTGGCAGCCTGGCTAATTACCTAATCTCTCTGTTACCATCCCCCCGTAAACAAGTCTTGGATGTCATTTTGGAGGCAAGGAGGCCTAGTACTAGAAAATCTTATGCTGAAAAATAGCAAAGATTCTGTGCCTGGAACCAAACTCAAGGGTTGGGCACAGCAGCACCCAATTTACCTCAGATTCTTCAGTACTTACTTGAGATGCTTCACAAGGGCCTTTCTTTTTCCTCCAGCAAAATTCACGCCTCAGCTCATTACAACATAGAATCACCCCTCTTCTCTCATCCACTGCTGAAGCAGTTCCTCAGAGGGGCCAAAAACTTAAGACCACCCAGGAGAGCCCCAACTCCAGCCTGGGACATTAACTTTGTATTGGAAAAATTCACTCTTCCTCCTTTTGAGCCAGCTGCAAGTGCAGAGTTAAAATTCCTTTCTTGGAAAACAGCCTTCCTTTTAGCAATCACTTCAGCAAGAAGGGTATCCGAATTACAGGCCCTTATGGCGGTGGAGCCTTTCATCATCTTTCATTTGGACAGGATGTCCCTCAGGACCAATCCCTCCTTCATGCCCAAGATGATATCCAATTGTGGCTCTTAATCAGTCCATTCATTTGCCAACCTTCTTTTCTAATCCACAGAACAAAGGGGAATGGATACTGCACTCCTTAGATGTGCATCGACAACTTGGATTTTACTTGGACAGGACTAAACCTCAAAGAAAATCTGAACTGCTGGTGGCATTTGCTGCAGGGGCACAGGGGAAGGCTATTTCAAATCAAACCATTTCTAAATGGATAGGCCATTGTATTCATTTCTGCTATAAGCACCATGGAAAACCTATCCCACAGGGGATTAGACCCCAGTCAACCAGGGCTGCATCTACCTCTACAGCCTTTCTCAGAGGTGTCCCTTCCAGGGACATCCTGGAAGCTGCTACCTGGAGTTCTGTACATACTTTCACCAAGCATTACCATTTACCAATGTTCTCTAAATCTAGAGCTGGCTTTGCCACTGTAGTCTTGTAGGGCCTTAAAGCTGGTCCTAATTCTATCTAAATTCCTCCTCCCATCCTTAGTTTTGGGAATCTACCCAAATATGATGACTGCAACAGTGAAACATGAAGAACATAGTACAGCTGTGTACACTTACCATAAATGTAGATGTTCAAGTGTATTCACTGTTGCAGTCTTGGTTACCCTCCCTCCAGCCCCCTTTTGGCTATACCTTTACTATGCTTAAACGTTTTTTGATGTATTTGCTTTTTTGTTGGAGGTATCACCTTGTGTATGTATATATATATATATATATATATATATATATATATATATATATATATATATATATATATATATTTAATTGCTTCCCATTATGGGGGCACCTGACGTCTGGGGCAAGAAAAACTGATGTAATGGCGTCGGCTGCATGCTTTATACCCCTGACTACCTGACGTCATGGAAGATGAGACTGCAACTGACGCAGGACCCAAGACTTTGATAATCAGGCCAACTGAGGGCTACTACAAGCAGATAACCCAAATGTGATGACTGCAACAGTGAATACACTCTGACATCTACATTTATGGTAAGTGTACACAACTGTACTTTTGCAGTAGGCCTCCTGGCACAACCTCGAACAGGAGGTTATAGACCAGTGGCTTATTATAGTACTCAATTAGATCCAGTAGCAGCAGGATACCCTCCCTGCCTGAGGGCAGTGGCAGCAGCAGCATTGTTAGTAGAAATGGCAGGCCCCTTAACATTGGGGCATCAAACCGTGCTAGCAGTGCCACACATTGTGCAAGCTCTCCTTTTAAAAGCAAAAACTCAGTATCTCTCAACAGCCAGACTTACTAAATATGAAATAAACTTGCTTAGTAACCCGGCATTACATATTGTTCGCTGCCCACCACTAAACCCAGCCTCTTTGATCCCAACAGATACTGAGGGAAACCCCATGACTATGTATGTGTTGTTAATTCTGTGCTTCCTCCTAGAATTGATATTGCTGATACTCCACTCAGTAATCCTGACTACATTGTTTTTGTGGATGGATCCTGCTTACGTGATACATTTGGTCAGTTAACAGCAGCATGGGCAGTATGCTCCCCACCTAAAGTAATTTCTATGGGTAGACTACCATAAGGTACCTCAGCCCAAGTCGCAAAACTCGTGGCATTGACGTATGCATGCAAAATAGCAGAGGGAAAAACTGTTAATGTTTACACAGAGTCTAGATATGCTTATGGTGTTGTACACAATTTTGGAACGTTGTGGAAAGAGCAAGGATTTTTGACATCCTCTGGAACAGTTATAAAACATGATGTTCATCGTGTTACACTGCTGCAGTCATTACACTTGGGTTATCCTGCCGTCAGGCGGTTCCTCAGTCGGCCTGAGTTCCAAAGTCTTGGTCCGGCGTCGGTTGCTGTCGCCTCCTCCCTGACGTCAGTGCGACAGCGGTATATAAGATGCAGCTGACGCCATTTTCTTCAGTCTTTCTTGCCGCGCGGTGCCCGAAGCAAAAGCAGTTCACAAGTGCTGGTCGGCCGACTCCTGAGATTTTCATTCCGAATCCAGAACCGAAGTCTTCTACAAAGCTTAGTACCCCATTGGGGAAACTTTTTCTTGCCTCAGACCGATGTCAGTAAAAGTTAATAACTGTATTTCTTGTGGGAAGCAAATACCTCATAAGGATTTCCATTCTTATTGTATCCCATGCCTAGGCCCAGACCACAACGTCACTGGTTGCCGGTTTTGTGCTAGGTTTAACAAGCGCACTATTAAACGTTGGTTTGATTTTGCCCGACATTATTTTGGCAGAAAATTCAATTACACCATGCCGTCGGAACTTCCGACGACCGGAATACATAAAAAGCGCAAAGACAAGGATAGGCATCAGAGGCCCAAAACTGACGACGAAGCCTCTTCTAAGCCAGTTGCCGGTTCTCCGGTTTTCAGCGAGGTGCCTTTGCAGCCCCTGACGACTGCTTCTGTAGAACCACAGGCCGCCTCTGACTCCCACGTGGAGATGGCTGGGCCTTCGGACGCACAAGATTTTCAGCCTACCGAAACTAACCCTTCAGAGGGATCTGGAGTAGCTGAACAACCCGCAACTTCAGAGGGTGTTTTCAGACCTACTCAGTTAAGCATTAAATCTTCTGCTAAGGCTAAACCTCCTTTAAAAACAAAGAAACAAATACAGCATTCTCCAGGACAGGCCTCCATGCCTAAGAAACAAATGCTCAAAATGGCTGAAGACCTAATCACGGGGTCCCATCCCCCTCCTGATAAAAAGCCTAGACAGGATGCAGACTATGACTCATCCGACCAGGTATCCATCTCTTCAAATTCATCCTCAGACCTAGGATACTCTTTACCCCCTTATGAGGATTCTGATGCTGAGGAATCAATTCCATCAGCCTCTTCGCCTGAGGACTATTCCTTTGCGGAAACCTTACATACCATGAGGGAGCATTTCCATTGGGAAGGCCAGGATTACTCAGAATCCAAGAAAAGGCTCAGAGACTTCCTTTTATTACCTCAACACAGACCCCTTGCTCTTCCGCCAGTGTTAGATATTGTGGATGATGAGTATACTGAATCCAGCTTAAATCCTAATTCTTTACCTCCAACCCCAGTTAAGCCTGACAGATACTACAGAGTCCCTGACTCACACAAATTTCTTTATAAAAGCCCTGTTGCTGACCCTGAAACTCTTTCTCAGGGACCCAAAGGGGTTAAGGCCTCATCAGCAAAGAATCCAGTCCCCTCTGACAGAGATTCCAGTGCATTAGACAGATGGGGGAAGAAAGTATATACATCTGCAACTTTAGCAATGAGGACCTTAAATTGCCAGTTTCACATGCTAAAATATCAGCAATTTTTGATGTCTCAGTTGAAACAAAAAATGCTTCCAGATTCGGATCCTCCTAATTTTAAGGAAATGCAGGATTTTATTGCATGCAGCTGAACAAGTGGGAAAACATACTTTGCAATGTGGTTTTGATTCTTTAGAGGCCTCCTGTAGAGCAGCAGTTACAGGTTCTGTCATTAGAAGACATGCTTGGTTAAAAGAACATACGTTACCAGATCATGTTAAAGCAAAACTATTGGATGCACCTTTGCAGCAGGATATGTTATTTGGAGTTAAGGCAGAAGAGGTATTAAAGAAAATGGAGGATAAGGCAAAATCTATGCAAACGGTGAAGGATTTCTTACAGGTTCAGCCTCCTCGATTTATCAGAAATTGGCCAACAAAGAATTGGTCCTTTCCAGTTACAGACAGACCTCAAAGGGGCAGACACAAACGTCCAAGAGGTAGAGGTCAAAAAGGCCTCAACAATGGGCTGCATCAGGCCAGAAAGAAGGGGAAGGCAGGCCCCAACCATATAAAAAAAAAAAACCCAATGACTTCCCACTACAGCTGCCAAGCAGCTCTCTCTTGGCAGCCCCCTTGGGAGGAAAACTGGTACTTTTCTATCACAATTGGCATATGATCACCGAAGACAAATGGGTTCTCAACATTGTATCTCAAGGTTACAGGTTCCACTTTCACACTCTGCCAAGGTTAAAAGGAATGCCAAATCTGCCACCAAATCAATGGGCAGAGGCTCAAAAACAAATTGCAGCACACATGGACATGAGAGCTATTCAAAAGGTACCACCACAGGAGCAAGGACAAGGATTTTACTCAAGACTCTTTCTGGTTTCCAGAAAGGACAAAGCCTGGAGGCCCATTCTGGATCTTTCTTCCCTAAACCACTTACCTGGATGTTCCGAAATTCAAAATGTTGACACTACTGCAGCTTCTTCCCATGCTGGGCAAGAAAGCTTGGCTCGTAACCTTGGACCTCAAGGAGGCATACCTGCATGTCCCTATCAGACAAAACTGCAGAAGATACCTCAGATTCATAGCTGGTTCAATGCACTATCAATTCTCTGCACTGCCCTATGGCTTATCTACTGCGCCCAGGGTCTTCACAAAGTGCCTGGCACCAGTAATTGCATTTTGCAGACAGAAAGGAATTAAAATTTATTCGTACCTGGATGACTGCCTAATTCAAGTAGAGAGCAAGGACATTCTTCTAAAGCATCTGGCGTTTGTAAAAAAGTTATTAAGTTGCCTAGGGTACACAGTAAACGAAAATAAATCAAAACTAGTGCCCTCACAAAAGATAATATTCCTGGGTGCCAGCTTGAATACAACGGCCCAGATGGCTTATCTCACGCCAGACAAGCTAGGACAACTGGCTCAATATTTTCAGTTGATGGCAACAAGAACCCAACTCCCTGCAAGAAAAATTCTGCAGGCCTTGGGTTACATGGCATCTTGCATACTACTAATTCCATATGCCAGACTGCATATGAGGAAACTACAATAGTACCTAAAGAGTGTCTGGTCTCAGCACTGTCAAAGTTTGGAAACAGTTATACCACTAATTCCTTGCCTTCAACAGGAGTTTTGATGGTCAGCTCAAGCTTGTCACCTCAACAAGGGACAGCATTTTACTCAACCCACAGCTAGGCAAACACTGACAACAGATGCATCGGATTACGCCTGGGGAGCACACATGGCAGGAAAATGTATTCAGGGCAAGTGGCCCGCAGAACAAAGGCATCTTCACATCAATCAAAAAGAGATGCTAGCTGTACAAAATGCCCTTATAGCCTTCAAGGACCTGCTGCATCCAGGACAACTACTACTAAAGACAGACAACACCACAGTTATGTGGTACATAAACAAGCAAGAGGGCACTCACTCTTATCCCCTCTGCAGACAAGCCATGACTTTGTGGAACACAGCTATAAACTATCAAGTTCATCCGCAACCACAATTCCTGCCAGGAGAGAAAAACACACTGGCAGACGACTTAAGCAGAAACATCATGGATCCCCACGAATGGAAGTTGAATCCACAAATATTCAGAATGATGACACAGAAATGGTGGAGCCCGGACATAGATCTGTTTGCATCCCCAAAGAACAGCCAGCTACAGAAATTCTGCACAAGGACTTACCATCCACAAGCATGGAAAGTGGATGCCCTCTCATTCAGCTGGAAAAACCTACAAGAGTATATATATGCTTTCCCACCACTACCTGTCCTTCCAAAGGTACTCATAAAAGCCAGGCAAGAAGAGCCAAAGATGATCCTGATTGCACCAGACTGGCCATGCCAGCACTGGTACCCAATCTTAAAGAACTTAGCACAAGGACCACCCTGGATTTTGCCTCATATCTCACATCTGTTGACTCAGCACAACAATCAAATGCTTCACAGCCAGCTAAAGACTTTAAACCTGGCTTCATGGAAGATTCCTTAGTCAAGCAAGCAATGCCTCTCTCCAAAGCTGTTATGGATGTCATTCTGGAGGCCAGAAGGCCTAGTACCAGGAAAGCTTATTCGGATAAATGGAAGAGATTCTGTGCCTGGAACCAGGCTCACAGCCTTGACCCTCTTGTCCCAAATATTCCTCACATACTACAATATTTAACTGAGATGCTGGACAAAGGCCTCTCCTTTTCATCCATCAAGGTCCACGCCTCTGCCATCTCTGCTCATTACAACACGGATCCACCAATTTTCTCTAATCCTTTGCTAAAACAGTACCTCAGAGGGGCTAAAAACATAAGACCATCCCGTAGAGCACCTACTCCAACTTGGGACCTCAACTTCGTGTTTGAAAAATTAACTTTACCTCCTTTTGAGCCAGCTAACACAGCAGATTTAAAATATATCTCTTGGAAAACTGCTCTGCTCCTGGCAATAACATCAGCACGAAGAGTTTCAGAATTACAGGCACTAATGGCAGTGGAACCTTTCATCATTTTCCACCAAGACAGGGTGTCTTTAAGAACTAACCCTACGTTTATGTCAAAGGTGGTATCAAGTGTGGCTCTAAACCAAACTATTCACTTGCCAACTTTTTTATCCAAATCCACAGAATAAAGGGGAGAGACTACTGCATTCTTTGGACATACACAGGCAGTTACGCTTCTACTTGGACAAAACCAAAGCTCTCAGAAAATCTGAGCAATTATTGGTAGCATATGCTGCAGGAGCACAGGGAAAAGCCATTTCAAAACAGACTATTTCAAAATGGATAGGACACTGTATACGTTTCTGCTATACACACCATGGGAAACCTGCACCTAACAGCATTAGATCTCACTCCACCAGGGCAACAGCCACTTCAACTGCCTACCTCAGAGGAGTACCTACCAAGGACATTTTGGAAGTAGCAACTTGGAGTTCTGTACATACCTTCACCAAGCATTACCATCTGCCTCTATACTCTAAATCAAGAGCTGGCTTCGCCACTGCAGTGCTGCAGGGCCTTATAGCCACCCCTAATGCCTTATAGAACCAGCCACCCTACCTCAGCTTTGGGATTCTACCCAAGTGTAATGACTGCAGCAGTGTAACACGATGAACATAGTACAGTTTTGTACCTACCATAAATGAAGATGTTCGAGTGTATACACAGCTGCAGTCCAGGTTACCCTCCCTCCTTCCCCTCTTACTTGCTGGTACGTACCTATGTCTTCTACCCTTTACTACCTGTGGGGAGTATTTGCTGGTATCTGAAAGTTGTTGATTGCTTTTCTTATGTATGTATTATTAGCAATTTGAATTGCCTATCTTTTTGGGGGCACTTGACATCTGGGGCAAGAAAAACTGAAGAAAATGGCGTTGGCTGCATCTTATATACCCCTGTCGCACTGACATCAGGGAGAAGGCGACAGCAACCGATGCCAGACCAAGACTTTGGAACTCAGGCCGACTGGGGAACCGCCTGACGGCAGGATAACCCAAGTGTAATGACTGCAGCAGTGTATACACTCGAACATCTACGTTTATGGTAGGTACAAAACTGTACTTTTCTTATGTTGACAATTTACTAAAGGCCTTACTCTTGCCTTCAAAAATTGCTGTTGTAAAATGTGCAGCTCACCAGTCAGATGACTCTTTTAAAACAAAGGGCAATGCCTTAGCTGATTGGGCTGCCAAACAGGCTGCATTAAATGTTGCTGTTCAGGAAAAAGATACACAGCCTATTTACCAATAATCCGTACAGACTTCTTTGTTTACACATGATGTTTTAAAGGTTTTACAGTGCGAAGCTATGAAAGCTAAGAGAGACCTGGCAGAGGTTTCAGTGCTTTAAAAATGCACAATCCATTTGGCAACACCCAGACTTGTCTGCCCTAAATCTATGCATCTCTCTGTCATAAAGGCTTACCATTTACCTTCTCGTATTGAAATCCAGGCTTTACTGAAATTGATTGATTCTCCGGGACTGGTTTGCACCCTCCCTCTCAACTTCTGTACACCATTTTGTAAATACTCGTTCAGTATGTTTGCAACATAACATTGCAAAGGGAACTAGAGGTTGCCCAACCTCAACCTGTGCCAAAACCTCAAGGGCCTTTCTGTTCTTTGCAATGGGACTTTATCGAATTACTGCCTTGTAGTCACATTAAATATGTATTAACTGTTGTGGATGTTTTCTCTGGCTGGTTAAAATCTTATCCGTGTGCCAAGAATGATGCTGTTTCTGTAGCTAAAAAGCTATGTTATGATTTTATCCCCAGGTTTGGGGTGCCCTGTACTATTTATTCCGACAGGGGTACACATTTTACTGCTCAGTTAATCCAGGCACTGTGTTCTATGTTAGCCATCACACTTAAATTTCATCGTCCTTACAGACCTCGAGCCTCTGGCATTATTGAACAAATTAATCAGACCCTAAAGACCAGGTTAGCAAAACTTACCTCAGAAACGGGTATGACATGGGTGCAAGCCCTCCCTTTAGCGTTGCTCTCGATCTGCTCTCAGGTTCATCCAATAAAGGGTTTTTCCCCTCATGAAATAATAATGGGACGCCCTATGCATCTCCCTATGACTCCACCTCCACCCTTATTGCAACTGATGATTTTAATGCTAATGTTTTACTCTACTGTAAATCTCTTGTTTATATTTTACAGCAGTACCACAAACAAGTTGCAGCAGCCCAGCAATCTCCAGATCCTTTCCTGGAGCCCTCCTTGCAACCTGGGGACTGGGTCTAGATTAAGTCTTTTTCTCGAAAAATGGCTCTCCAGCCTCGTTGAAAGGGACCATACTTAGTACTCCTTACTACTACTTCAGCTGTCCGCCTTCAAGGCTCTCCTGTATGGATCCACGTGTCACACATTTAAAAGGTCAAACCATCAGACTCATAGCAACCTCTTCCATTTACAGCTCCTGTTCCTAAACCCATTGCAGCTCGTACCAAAAGTAAAACTGCCACTCTTAAAGTCATTGAATGATGACAAAAAGTTACTCTGCCATGAATCTCCGGCACCACCTCTTGCCTCACCAATACAACAAGCCTTTCCTCAATGTTACTGGATACCCATTCTCATCAGCATCGTTATTGTGTTACTTTTTCTGCTCTGGCCATTCCTCTTCATAGCAACTACTGTGTCCCTCCAAAAGTGAACAGCCTGGCACCCACTTTTTAACACTTACCAAGCCATCACATATACCTATGCTTCCACATTCAACGTCTCTAACTGCTATCCCCTCTGTTCATGGGGGAATTGTCATTGATTGCGTCCCCACTGAATGTTATCGAAACGTGGACAAGCTTGCTTAACAGCACAGTTAGTATTGCATCTGCAAATTCAGTCGCCTTGCAACTGTCCCTTAGTCACAACGCCATTTTGTGTTTCTAACGAAATTGCTCAAAGTGACATCACTGGACCCGGAAGGTGGAATGGAGTGCCTCCAGTTACACGGTTCAATATCAGTGCAACTATATGGATGCGCAATGCACTTTCAAAGGATGCTGAGTTCAACTTTTTTCAATACCTCAAATATTGCAAGAAGCTTCATTGAATACCACTAGCACCACCGCCATGGTAATAAGGACAATCTTTCACAGTATGAATTTAAACAGCACTGTCTCTGTGAATATCACAACACTGGTGTGAGACTGCTGTTTTGTATGTGGCCGTAAGGCTTATAAATGGCTACCAGAACACTGGTCTGGCAGCTGCTTCTTGGGATACTTGGTTCCAGCCATTCAACATGTAACTATGTTGCCTCAGGGAAAGATTCAAAATACTCTGGAGGTAAAAAAGCCTACCAACCTGGTAGGACAGGTGGCCGCCTCTTGGATCTATCATCATGACCTGGTGCATGCCAGTACTAAGGGACTGGCCCATATGGACCTAGGAGACGGTGTTATTTCATGGGCAGGTAGTATACCTGCTTATGGAGCTGTAAAATCAATCTGGAAACTGAAAAAACTTTAACTCCTCAAAGTATTAAGCAATGCTACCTTTTCAGCTTTAAAACTGGTAACTGATGAACTGACTGTTATGAGGGCTGTGGTCCTCCAGAATCGTATGGCCCTTGATTTTGTGCTTGCGGCAAAAGGTGGTACTTGTGCTCTGATCCAGGAAGAGTGGTGTACGTTTATTCCCGACAACCAGCATGAGATTGAGAGTCATCTTGAACTCATACAAAGGGTTTCTGAACTTTCTGAAGCAGAAAAAGCCGATAGCTCCACATGGGCTTGGCTAACCAACCTCTTCTCTGAATGGGGCGGAGGTCTACTTAAACTGATTTACAATTGCAGTATTAATTATTATTGTCTTTTTGCTATTGTTTATAATAAAAGCATGTATCTTGAAGCTTATTTCTTCCAAAACAAATGCCAAAAAAACAAACTTTTATATGCCTGCAATAACTGTTGATGTTCAAGAAAAGGGTAGTATTAATGATGAGATTAAAAAACTCAAAAACATGGTTATGTTAAAGTTTGAAAAAATGTATGAAGAGCTAAATGGTGATGTTTACATAGCATCAAATGGGGGATTGTAAAGTATGAAGAAAACTAAGTGTATTAGGAGGTATAAGTATGTGACAAAATGCATAAACCTGAAATGTACTGTACATAGAGGCGTGACAGTCTGCACATAGTGAAAAATTAGTAAGAAGAGAGACTGTATGAAAGTAGTAAACATGTCTATATATGAAAATGCATCCAATTTTCTTTTTCTTCCTAGAAATGTGATTACATCATGTTACTTTAGAGCTACAGGGAAAGCTCCTATTGGTCAATCATGTTTCCAGTATTCTCATTTGTTCAGTGTTACTTTTCTATGGAGTCAGCATTAGCAGCCTATATAAGCTACAGTCTTTGTTCTGAGAGTCACCCTGGTACTTTCCAGAGGCTCCTGCACATGTGTAATAAAAGTTGCTAAACGAAAAAAAAGTCTTTTGTCTTTTATTTTACAAACTGTATACTGAAAGGCATAATGTGACGAGACTGTTATACTGGAGATTGTGCGAACAATATGGTGTAGAAGTGGCTGAAAAACACTGGAAACATGAGCCACAAAGAATCATAGAAAATTATGGTTTGTATCACATGGGATCACCCAATACCAACAGTTCAAAAGATAGATCTAGAAAACTGGATATAGTGGTCCAAGAAAAGAAGACAAAAGTAGCATTGATCATTGAAATCGCCACAGCTAGTGAGTACAGTATCTTGCATACAGAGAGACACAAAGTCATAAAATACCTTGATCTGCAGGCAGAAATGAAAGCCATGTGGAAGAAAGATACTCAGACAGTTCCAATAGTAGTAGGAGCAACTGATCTTCTAAAAAATAATTTACAATCGTATTTAGATATGTTATATGCTGCGGTGGTGCAGCGGTAGAGTTGTCGCCTCACAACAAGACGTTCTCCCATTCTATTCTCGGCTGGAGCACCTTCTGTGTGGAGTCTGCATGTCCTCCCCGCGGTCGAGTGGCATTCGAAAGACATGCATGAATGGGCGTGCCTTCATTGAAGGTTGGGCATCGAGCTGGCACCTCAGCACCGTAAAAATCTACTGTCAATTAGTGGACCGGAGTTCCACTGTAGTGACCCCTAACAGGGAAAATCCAAAAGAAGAACATTTAGATATGTTACCAATTCATGTAACACTGTACGAATTGCAAAAGGAGTCATTACTGGGCACATTGCGGGTGCTGCGAAGAGCACTTTTGGCTGACATCAAAGAGTGAAACAATACTAATTTCATGAACATTAATCGTACTTTGACTTAGAAATGGGGTCCATTCCTGTCATGGTAGTAGAAACACAAAAGACTTGGAGAAATTAAAAAAATGCAGAAATGAACATACTCAGACATGTACAATTATGGTAAGCTCTTAACACAGTTTTGCTTTCCTTGGAGTACAGCACAGAAATCCAGTGAAAATATACCAGATCTGAGGCTTCCTTTTGTCAATTGCACTGATAATATCTTGTGAATCCTAGAATGAATATGAGTATCTATCACATGCTTTCTCCAGGTACTGAGGCAAATGTAAAAACTTAAGTTGAGCATGTCTTAGGCAGCATTGTTTGCTGTATAATGTTCTATATCAGACAGCTGCGCTGTCTGCCTTTACCATGTGAATATTGTTTCACATCATTCAGGAGTACACATCAGGCTTTAGTCTAGAACATTTATAGACTTGAGCTGTTGTTATATAGCTGGGTTTTCTTTTAGTGTCGGAAGTGAAGCTAAACTGACAGTGTCTGATTCTTATCAGCTTGTGTGACAGGAGCCCGATACTTTGACAACAGTTTGGTCCTTTTGTAATGATTTTCTTTTATCCTAATTATTTTTATAACACAAATCTTTTCACTCCTCTATGAGTTTCTTGTTTGTGAGGATTGGATGGTTGTACATATTTTGGGTAACAGTATTTGGACATTAGTTAACTGGTAGGAAGGGTGATAAAAAGAACCAGTGATACAACCGTAGAGCTTGCATAGATGTTCATCGTGCATACAGCTGCAGTAATCACAGATGGGTTTTCTGCTGTCAGGCGGTCCCTCGGTCGGCCGAATTCCAAAGTCTTGGTCCGGCGTCGGTTGTCGTCGCTTTCTCTTCTGACGTCAGAGAGGCCAGAGTATATAAGACACAGCCGACGCCATGTTCTTCAGTCTTTTTTGCCGTGCGGTGCCCGAAGCAGAAGCAGTTCGCAAGTGCCGGTCGGCCAGCTCCTGAATTACGAAAATTTTGGAAACCGAAGTCTTCATTAAAGCTAAGTACCCCGTTGGGGAAACTTTTCTTGCCTCAGACCGATGTCAGAAAAAGTTAATAATTGTATTTCATGTGGGAAGCAAATACCGCATAAGGATTTCCATTCCCTCTGCATACCTTGTTTAGGCCCAGACCACGACGTCTCGGGCTGTCGCTTTTGCGCTACCTTCAATAAACGCACTATTAAGCGTCGGGCGGAGTTCGCCCAACACTATTTTGGTAAAGCCTTTGATTATAAAATGTCGTCGGACACTCCGACTACCGTTTTGTCCAAAAAACGCAAGGAAAAGGACCGACACGCAAGGCCCGTGGTCCCCGCCGACACCACACCAAAACAGGCTACACGTGGTCCGGTTCTCAGCGAGACGCCTTTGCAGTCCCTGACTACCGACGACACTCCTTTGGCGGTGTCTTCTGTACCCGAGACCGCTGGGTCCTCGGCCCTTTCCCAGACTACAACCACCGAAGCCTTTGCTAATGTTGAGCCTACTATTGTGGACAGGTCCACCTCCACCCACGGTGTCTTTAGACCCTCATCTTCTTTTTCTATTAAGGCCTTTACTAAGTCCAAAGCAGCCAGGCACCCCAAGAGGCCTGTTGCACAGGGGCCATCTCCAGGTCCCATGCCTAAAAAACAGATGCTTAAAATGGCTGAGGATTTAATTACTCTTATCAGAGGTTCTCAACCCCCTCCAGACAAGAGACCCAGAGTGGAGGAAGATTCTCCTTCTTCTGATCAGGGATCCTTTTTATCAGAACATTCTGATGCAGAGGAACACTCTTACTCCCCTTTTGAGGATTCGGATGCAGAACAGTCCATCCCTTCTGTATCTCCTCCTGAGGATTTTTCCTTTGGAGAAACCTTGCACACCTTGAGGGAACACTTCCATTGGGAAGGCCAAGACTTTTCAGATTCTAAGAAAAGGCTCAGGGACCCAACTCTCACCAATTTTTCTTCAAAAACCATAATGCTGACCCTGAAACCATTTCACAAGGCCCCAAGGGATTGAAGGCCTCCACTGCCAAGAATCCACTTCCTACAGAAAGGGAGTCAAGATCTTTAGAAAGGTGGGGTAAAAAGGTATATACCTCGGCCATCCTAGCCATGAGGGCCTTAAATTGTCAGTTCCATATGCTTAAATGTCAACAGTTCCTGTTATCACAATTAAGGAATAAAATGTCTCAACCTGAACAACCAGATTTAAAGGAGTTACATGATATGATGCATAGTGCAGAGCAAGTGGGTAAACACACTTTACAATGTGGTTATGATGCCCTAGAGGCTTCAAGTAGAGCGGCTGCTACAGGATCAGTCATTCGCAGACATGCTTGGCTTAGAGAACAAAACTTGCCTGATCATGTCAAAGCTAAACTTCTAGATGCTCCTTTACAAAAGGATGTGCTGTTTGGCACTAATGCTGAGGAGATACTACGGAAAATGGAAGAAAAAGCCAAATCTATGCAAACTGTCAAAGCCTTTTTACAGGTCCAACCACCACGTTTTAGCAGAAATTGGCCTTCAAAAAACTGGTCCTTTCCAGCCACTGACAAGCCCCAAAGAGGTAGATACAGATGCACAAGGGGCAGAGGGCAATCACAAGGATCATATAGAGGACGACAATGGCAAACTCCAGCACCAAGAGGTGGCGAGAACAGTGCACAACAATACAGGAAGCAAACCCAATGACTCCCGCATTTCCATGCCAAGCACGTCTCAGCTGGCAGCACCTCTGGGAGGAAAGCTAGCATTATTTGCAGCCAATTGGCATATTGTCACAACAGACAAATGGATCCTGGACATTATAAACAGAGGCTACAAATTTCATTTTCACACTCTTCCAAAAATGAGAGGCATGCCAAACCTGCCACAGAATCAAAGGGCAGAGGCACATCTACAAATTTCAAAGCTCATAAGCATGAGAGCTATTCAAGAGGTACCTACTCACGAACAAGGTCAAGGTTTTTATTCAAGATTTTTTCTGGTACCAAGGAAAGGAACCGTCTGGAGACCCATTTTGGACTTATCCATCCTAAACACATTTCTACTCGTACCAAAATTCAAGATGCTCACATTACAGCAACTTCTTCCCATGCTGGGCAAGGAGTTTTGGCTGGTAACATTGGACCTCAAGGAGGCATACCTGCATGTCCCAATCAGACAAAGCTGCAGAAGATACCTCAGATTTCTTGCAGGTTCAATCCACTATCAATTCTCTGCATTGCCCTTTGGCTTATCTACTGCGCCCAGAGTATTCACAAAGTGCCTGGCATCAGTGATTGCCTACTGCAGACTTCAAGGGATACAAATTTACCCTTATTTGGACGACTGCCTGATCCAAGCGGACAGCAAACACATACTTCTGGAACATCTGGCATATGTGACACGGTTATTGCATTCTCTGGGATACACAATCAACAAAGAGAAATCAAGGTTAACACCATCTCAGAAAATAACTTTCCAGGGTGCCAACTTGGACACAAACACCCAGATGGCCTATCTTACGCCAGAAAAACAGGGGCAACTATCTCATTACTTGAAAATACTAGCAAAAAGTACCAGGCTTACTGCAAGGAAAATCCTGCAGGCTCTGGGATTCATGGCATCTTGCCTTCTTTTAATCCCATGTGCAAAGCTGCATATGAGGAAACTTCAATGGTACCTAAAAAAACTATGGTCTCAACACAGTCACAGTTTGGAAACAATAATACCAATAATCCCATGTTTGCAAATGGAATTTCTATGGTGGGCCCAAGCATGTCAAGCAAACACAGGCCTCCCATTCTGCAAGCCTCAAGCAAAGCAAGTTATCACAACAGACGCCTCAGATTATGCCTGGGGGGCGCACATGACGGACAGGTACATCCAGGGCAAATGGTCCCAAAAAGAAAAGCACCTTCACATCAATCAAAAAGAAATGCTAGCAGTAATAAATGCAATTACAGCTTTCAAGGACTTCCTGCATCCAGGACAATTACTGATAAGAACAGACAACACCACAGTAATGTGGTACATAAACAAACAAGGAGGAACACATTCATACCCCTTGTGCAGACTAGCCATGACTCTTTGGAACTTGGCTCTGGAATGGCAAATCAAACTTCAAGCCCAGTACCTGCCAGGATTGGAAAACACACTGGCAGACAAATTAAGCAGAAATATGACAGATCCACACGAATGGAAGTTGCATCCTCAGGTGTTTACAGAAATAACCCAAGTGTGGGGGAGGCCAGACATAGATCTTTTTGCCTCCTACAGGAATCATCAATTGGAAACGTTTTGTTCAAGGACCTTTCATCCAAAGGCCTGGAGAGTGGACGCCCTTTCATTCAGTTGGACAGCATGGACAGTTTATGCATTCCCACCTCTGCCTCTTCTGCCCAAGGTACTTTTGAAAGCAAGAGCAGACAGACCGAAGATGATACTGATTGCTCCAGATTGGCCACGGCAACACTGGTACCCACTGCTGAGGAGCTGAGGAGCCTAACACATACTCCTCCCTGGCCCCTGCCTCTAATGCCTCTTCTGCTGACTCAGCACAGCTACAAAACTCTCCACAGTCAGCTGAAAACACTCAATCTCGCTGCATGGAAAATTCCTTAACACCACAACAGACCCTACTCTCCAAGGAGGTGCAGGATGTCATTTTGGAGGCCAGAAGGCCATCTACTAGAAAAGCTTACTCCACAAAATGGAAGCGGTTTTGTTCTTGGGAATGAGAAAAAAGGCCAGGACCCTAGAAAACTGAACTTGCCTCAGGTATTACAGTATCTAGCTGAGCTGCTGAACAGTGGACTTTCATTTTCTTCCATAAAAATCCATGCCTCAGCCATTTCTGCAGAATACAACACGGATCCTCCTTTATTTTCTCACCCACTCTTACGACAGTTCCTCAGAGGGGCTAAGAATATTAGACCACCAAGGAAACAACCAATACCAGCCTGGGATCTTAATTACATACTAGAAAAATTAACATTGCCTCCTTTTGAACCAGCTGCCTCAACAGATTTGCAATATTTGTCCTGGAAAACTGCCTTCCTTCTGGCTATCACTTCAGCTCGTAGAGTTTTCGAGCTACAGGCCCTCATGGCAGTGCAGCCCTTTCTCATTTTCCATCAGGACAGGGTTTCCCTTCGTACCAACCCATCATTTATGCCTAAAGTGGTATCCAGGGTAGCTTTAAATCAAGCCATACACCTTCCTACCTTTTACCCCAATCCTCAAAACAAGGGGAAAGGCTGCTACATTCTTTAGACATCCATAGGCAGCTATGTTACTACTTGGACAGAACAAAGTCCTTCAGGAAATCAGAACAACTCTTTGTGTCCTATGCTGTAGGGGCTCAAGGGAAGCCAGTTTCCAAGCAGACTATTTCAAAGTGGATAGGCCACTGCATACGGTTTTGTTATTCCTATCATGGGAAATCTGTTCCTACAGGTATCAGATCACACTCCACCAGGGCCACAGCTACCTCTACAGCCTTCCTCAGAGGAGTTCCTACCAAAGATATTCTGGAGGCAGCCACTTGGAGTTCTGTACATACCTTCACAAAACACTACCACCTGCCTTTATATTCCAGAACCAGAGCAGGCTTTGCCACTGCTGTTTTGCAGGGCATTCTGGCTCAACCCAGTTCCTCCTAGTACCTACCACCCTGTGCGTAGCTTTGGGACTCTACCCATCTGTGATTACTGCAGCTGTATGCACGATGAACATAGTACAGTTTTGTACCTACCATAAATGTAGATGTTCGAGTGCTAATACAGCTGCAGTACAGGTTTCCCTCCCTCCTTCCCTACTTAGTAAAGGCATGGGGCCTAACAACCTCTTCATACAACCTGACTGGGTTATCCTTCTATGGTTTATATTTGCTTGCAACCACTGATTTTGGATTATATTGCATTGCATGTATACATATATAAGCATAATTTATGTATTGCCTTCCTTCTGGGGGCACCTGACATCTGGGGCAAGAAAGACTGAAGAACATGGCGTCGGCTGTGTCTTATATACTCTGGCCTCTCTGACGTCAGAAGAGAAAGCGACGACAACCGACGCCGGACCAAGACTTTGGAATTCGGCCGACCGAGGGACCGCCTGACGGCAGAAAACCCATATGTGATTACTGCAGCTGTATTAGCACTCGAACATCTACATTTATGGTAGGTACAAAACTGTACTTTTTTTTTACTGTGTGTGTGCATTATAAAATTAACTGGTATAATTTATGTATGTAATGTGTAAGAGAGTGATGTCTGTACAAACTGACTTTTCTTGTGCATTAAATGTAAACTTCATTTATGTGATAAAGCCATTTTATTTTACTTTATTTATTGACATTTGATTACTGTGGAAGTCTGCCTGGATACAAGACCATTTTCAGTGGAGTAAAACAAAAACATCTGCAGTTTAAATAATTATACCAAGTTAGACAGGATATAAAATCATTGGTTAAGAATCTATATTAGTTGTATGACAATCATTTAATATCTAGAGAAATTCTGGACTAGAAACATTTTTACTTCTTGTTTCATAATTGTCCATGTTCAAGAGCGTCCGATTTCACAGTTTTTATATTGTCTTTTATTCAATATCTTCCTGCATGCTCTTAGCTGTCATAACAGAATCCTTTTTAGTTCATACACCTAAATTTCTTATCATGCCCCCATAAATATAGGTATTGCTGAACCAGTTCATATGTGGGTACATAGTCTTCATCACTAGCAATTGTTTTCTCCTCATTAATTTTATTTCCCAAAAAGACATCAAACTGCCCACACCTCCAAAATGTCATTTTCTGTGTTAAGTACAAAATAATATCATCTGCAAATAAAGGCATTTTTTTCTTGATTACTGTACCGGTCATAATCTTGAATTTGTGGGTCCCTTATTTTCTTTGCCAATGGCTCTAAATATAACGAAAGTAAAAAAAGAAAGATACTTGGCCTGGTTCCTCTGTTCAAATACAGCTTGTTGGAGAGGAACCGTCCCAACTTAATTCTTGCCTCTGATCCTTCATGTATCATACTAATTAACCCTATTATTGTATTAGGAGTTGTATACTCTTCCATTATGTTCTACTCATGAAATTGCAGCTGACTCCATTGAATGCTTTCTCTGCATCAAGACCCACCAACATTAGCAACACTTTCCTATATTCTGCTTCCCTCTGGA
This sequence comes from Protopterus annectens, assembly GCF_019279795.1. NCBI lineage: Eukaryota > Metazoa > Chordata > Ceratodontiformes > Protopteridae > Protopterus > Protopterus annectens. The sequence continues at coordinate 526,505,684 of NC_056747.1, read as the reverse complement.
TCATCATCATTCTGTTAAAGTTGTCAAACCACATTGATCCATTTATTTCAATTTTGGCAACACCTTTGCCATTCTCGTAGCTAGTGTAGACATAAAGACTTTATAATGGTTAAAAATTGAAATGGATCAATATGATGCCGGGTATGAAGGATTTTACTCTCTCTCTGGGTAGTACAGCCACAGCAGATTTCTTCCAAGATGCTGGTACTTCCTCCCCCTTTTAAAATACTGTTAAAACTTGACAGATCATCTTTTTCTTTCCTTCCAACTTCCAGACATATAAAGTAATATTGTCTGTCCCTGGAGACTTCACTGCTGGTTATATATCACCATTTTGTCTTATCTTTACTTATCTTGGCTATTAATTTTTGAACTTGGCATAAGTAAGTCTTCTGTGAGTATTTCCATTTGTGCCTTTTCTTGGTTTCCACATTCCTCGGCTTTATACAAGTTTTTGTAAATTTTCCAACATGTCTTTAATACTGCTAAACTATCTGTGGTTATTTTTCTTGCCATAGGCTCCCTAAGTTTGGCTAAGTCATAGTGCTTAAAGTTTTTATGCTGTAGAGTTATTAAAAAATAGTTGCTTAACAGCAATCTTTCTTTTCCCTTTAGCACTCTGCAGTTGGTCCTCCTCTTGTTCTGTGAGATTCCCCTTATTCTACAGTACTTGAACTTTTGCCATCTCCTCTAAATAATTCATATTTTGTCTTCCCCATATCTTTGTCTCCTATTTCTAGCTTGTTTTAAGAAATTTGTCTCCCCCAACAACTCCTGACTCATTTCTAGTACCCATTCCTTAAATTCCTTTCTTTTTAACAGGTTGGTAAGGAAACACCAGTAACTCATTTTTACTTCTCTAACCTGCATTTTTTGTCTTAGAGTTTATTGGTGCATGATTAGAAATAGTTACTGGATGTGTGTCAGATCCTTCAATTAAATATGCACATTCCTGTGAAATATAATTTCTGTCCAGTCTAGCCCACTTGTTGTACCTTGTGGAATATGTAAATTCTGAGTTCCTACTACTGAATTCACATCTTCTGTACCAAATATTCTTAGAAATCATCCCTCTTTTGTTATAATGCCCCTAATAAGTCTTCACTACTGCAAACCAAATTCCAGTCCCCTTCTATAAATATTCCCTGTTGACAGCTGAGTATTTCTCCCAAAATTCTCTTAAGCTCCAAAAGAGCAGTTTTAGGTGGAATCTAAATACATGCCAGCATAATTCTTCTACCCCACCAGCAACCCCTTACTTCTGCAATTCTACCATTATTTTTTCCTCTTTGATCGCTATCGGAGCCCCTCCAGCAATCAGTATAATTATTCCCCTTTTCCTTTTTCTCTGATTTTCTGCTGAATGTCCAGTCTGAAATCCTTTATTTGTCAAATTCACATGCTCATTTCTATGCAAATGTGTGTCCTACAACATTGTCATTTGCATCCTACACTTCGGTTGGCCGTCACCATGAAGTTGCCCTTTTCCCCACTGTAGTGCGATCTCTGAGTTGGTAAATTTTGTTCGGGGGGTGGAGTGCTTGAAGTGGTGTGTCATGTCTGATTGGCCTACCAATTTTTTTCCTTAGGAAAAAACGTTGTGATCTGGCCGTTTGCATAATTCGTAGTTCGGTATTTTGGGGCTGATGTTTTGCAGCTTTGATTTTTGTAATACAGCCCAGTTTCTTCTGCTGTTTTGTTGCAGCACTTTGGATTGCATACACTGAGTTGGGGAAGGGAGATTAACATGAAAGACCCAAATTCTGTTAACAGCATTAAAAACCCTGAATGAAATGCAAATCATCTCAGCCCAGGTAACAACTGTTGATCAGAGAGTGTGTTTCACACTTGTTTCTTTGAAAGGAACAGTTAACTCAGTTACATATTCAAGCCTGTCATTCAAACATTCCTTAAAATGCTTTGTCAGAGATGGCCATTAAAAAAATCAAAGCAAGCAAGTAATGAAAAATACAGCTTGATACTGAAAGTCAAAAATAGTCACAGTACTGTTGTAGGCTGATAAGAGAGAGAGAGAACCACAGTAAATGATCCCCTCAGTATAAGGATTTCTCTCTTTGTCCCTCTAGATGACATCAAGGAGGAGAAAGCATTGACTATAAAACATAATTGTGCTACTTATGGCAGCCCCCTTTCAGGCCATTTTGGCATATAACAAATTCAAAAATAATAATGACCACTTACTCTAATACAGAGAGAGACATTAGTAATGCAGAAAAGTTCAAGATATGCTGAATAAACATATGTGTGGGTTTTTTCAGTTTTGGGTGCAGTTCTCCTTAATGTAATTCAATACTCCCTGCTTTTTCTCTCTCTCTCTCTCTCTCTCTCTATATATATATATATATATATATATATATATATAAGGCCATTTACAATCCATGATAATATGGACAGAGTAGCCATTGTGATAAAAAGCTAATACTTCCACCTGCTGTACACTGAAGCTCTTTTGAATTTATATTTCCAGCTTTTAGCTTTCATGTACATACTAATGATGTTCTTCATGTTTCACTGTTGCAGTCATTACATTTGGGTTATCTGCTTGCAGGTAGCCCTCAGTTGGCTTGATTAACAAAGTCTTGGGTCCTGCGTCAGTTGCTGTCCCTTCTTCTATGACGTCAGGTCGTCAGGGGTATAAAATATGCAGCCGACGTCATTACATCAGTCTTTCTTGCCGTGCAGTGCCCGAAGCAGAAGCAGTTCACAAGTGCCAGTTGGCTGACTCCTGAAATTTTTTTTTCGGGTTTCAGAACCGAAGTCTTCAACTAAAGCTAAGTACCCTGTTGGGGAAACTTTTTCTCGCACCTTACCGATGTCAGTAAAAGTTAATAATTGCATTACTTGTGGAAAGCAAATACCTCATAAAGATTTTCATTCATACTGTATTCCTTGCCTAGGCCCTGACCACAACGTACCTTGCCGTCGGTTTTTGTGCTTTATTTAATCGGCACACTATCCGTCATTGGTATATTTTCGCCTCTACATATTTCGGTTCTCAGTTTAATTGTACAGAAATGTAGTTGGTTAGCCATCCGACTACCGGGATTCCGAAAAAAATGAAAGATAAAGACAGAGACAGGTCGCTGAGGTCCAAAACTGTCGGCAACGCTTCTCCTAAGCCAGTCGCCAGTTCACCGGTACTCAGTGAGGCGCATTCGCAGCCCCTGATACCCGCTACTTCTGATTCACAGGCCTCTACTGAGACCCATTCGGAGTCTGGTATGCCGCGAGATGCTTCAACTATGGAACCCGCGGATGTCTCTACCTTGGATGGGTCCGGAGCCACTGTGCAGGCACCGGCTTCTGAGGGTGTATTCAGGCCTACGGACTTGCATATTAAATCAATGCCTTCTTAATTACTTAGGCCTAAATCTCAATCCATGTCTAAAAAATGGACGCCCAGGCCTCATGCTCAGGCCTCTATGCCTAAAAAACAAATAAGAATGCCTGAAGATCTAATAACTCTAATAAGGGGTAGCCAATCCCCCCCTTCTAAGAGGCCTAGGACTGAAGTTGATTATGACTCTTCTGATCAGGATTGTGTTTTTTCTGACTCTTCTGATTATCTGGATTTGCCCTTACCTACTTATGAGGATTCTGATGCAGAGGACTCTATTCCCTCTGCTTCCTCTCCTGAGGATTTTTCTTTTGGGAAATCCTTACATACTCTAAGGGAGAATTTCCAGTGGGAAAGCCAGGATTTTTCTGATTCAAAAAAGAGGCTTAGGGATTTCCTTTTCCTACCTCAGCATAGGCCTTTAGCTATTCCTCCTGTACTAGACATTGTTGATGATGCTTTCTCAGAATCTAGTTTGGCCCCTGATTCCCTGCCTCCTGCTCCCAGAAAACCTGTCATACTACAGGGTCCCTGCGTCCCACAAGTTCCTTTTCAAAAATCCTATTGCATATCCAAAGACTATTTCACAGGGGCCCAAGGGCATTAAGGCTTCTACTGCTAAAAATCCTACCCCTTCTGATAGACACATCAGGGTGCTGGATAGATTGGATAAGAAGGTTTACACTTCTGCAACCTTGACCATTAGGGCTTTAAACTGCCAGTTTCATATGTTAAAATATCAGCAACATGTTATTGGACTGCTTAAACAGAAAATGATGTTGATTCCTGACTGTGTGAAAAATAAAGAATTTTAATGCAGTCTGCTGAACAAGTTGGAAAACATATTTTGCAATGTGGCTTTGATTCATTAGAGGCCTCTTGCAGGGCTGCTGTTACTGGGTCTGTGTTCAGAAGGCATGCTTGGCTTAAGGAGCAATCTTTGCCTGATCATGTTAAAGCTAAATTGTTGGATGCTCCTTTAAATCAGGACCGCCTGTTTGGCAACAAGGCTGAGGAAGTTCTTAAAAAGATGGAAGATAAAGCTAAATCTATGCAAACTGTTAAATATTTGTTTACAAGTTCAGCCTCCTAGATTTAGTAGGCACTGGCCCTCTAAGAATTGGTCCTTTCCAGCCCCTTCCAGGTCTTCTCAAGCCAAACCCAAACACAGCAAAAACCCCAGGTTTCAGTCCCAGGGGACTCACAGAACTAAGCAGTGGGGGGCCTCCACTTCCAAGTCTAGTAATAAGACTCCCCACATGGTAAACTGTCTCAATGACTTCCTTTTAAAATTTCCAAGCACTTATCAACTGACTGCCCCTTTGGGGGAAAGATTGCTCTTCATGCAAAGAATTGGGAACTCATTAGCCAGGACAAATGGGTTTTAAATATAGTGTCCCAGGGATACAGATTTCACTTCCACACATTGCCAACGCCAAGTGGGTGGTTGGACCTACCCCCCAAATCAGTGGGCAGAGGCCCAAAAACAAGTACTTTCTCTCTTAAGCATAGGGACTATTCAACTGGTACCAGAAGAGGAAAAGGGACAAGGTTTCTTCTCAAGACTTTTCCTGGTACCCAGAAAAGACAGTTCATGGCGTCCTATCCTGGACCTGTCTACTCTAAACACCTTTTTGAAGATTCCAAAATTCAAGATGCTGACTCTTCACCAATTACTTCCTATGCTACGCAAAGATGCCTGGTTGGCAACACTAGATTTAAAAGAAGCATACCTGCACATCCCAATCAGGGAATCTTGCAGAAGATACCTACGCTTCAAAGCAGGCTACACACACTGTCAGTTCTCTGCACTGCCCTTTGGCTTATCTACTGTGCCCAGGGTATTCACAAAGTGCCTAGCTCCAGTTATTGCATTTTGCAGGCAAAGAAATATTCAGATATACCCATACCTGAACGATTGTCTAATTCAGGCAGAAAGCCAGGACATACTTTTGAATCATCTGGCCTTTATAAAAAGGGTTTTAACTTGTCTGGGGTACACCATAAATATAAAGAAATCACACCTGTTACCCTGTCAACAAATTATATTCCTGGGAGCAAGCTTGAATACAACTTCCTAGATGGCTTACCTCATACCAGAAAAGCAAATTCATTTGACAACCTACTTCTAAGAAGTGGCCACAAAAACTCTGCTATCTGCAAGACAAATACTGCAAGCCTCGGGGTTCATGGCCTCCTGCATTCTTCTAATTCCATATGTAAGACTGCATATGAGGAAACTACAGTGGTATCTAAAAAGCCTGTGGTGTCAACATTCTCAAGTCCTAGAAACAATGATTCCTGTCATACCTTGCCTACACCTAGAGTTCCTTTGGTGGGCAGAGGCCTGCCACCAAAACAAGGGACTACCTTTCACACCATCCCTGCCACCCAAACCCTAACAACAGATGCATCAGACTATGCATGGATGGCAAATGGAACCCAAGTCAAATGCACCCGCATATCAATCAAAAAGAAATGTTAGCTGTACAGAATGCTCTGATAGCCTTCAAGGACCACATTCTTCAAGAACAACTAATGGTAAATACAGGGACAACACCACTGTTATGTGGTACATAAACAAGCAGGGGGGTACACATTCTTACCCTCTCTGCAGACTAGCCATGGCATTGTGGAACACAGCCTTGAGCTACCAAGTGCACCTACAAGCTCCATTCCTGCTAGGAAAATTAAATACACTGGCAGATAGACTAAGCAGAAACCTCATGGACCCACACGAGTGGAAACTGGAACCAAGGATTTTCAACATGTTGACAAGCAAATGGGGGAGCCCAGATATAGACCTGCTTGCCTCTCCCCAGAACTACCAATTGGACAAATTTTGCACAATGACTCCCCACAAACAAGCCTAGAATGTGGATGCTCTGTCCTTCAGCTGGAAAAACCTATCCATCTATGCCTCCCCCTCCCCTGCCTCTGCTCTCCAAAGTACCACTAAAAATCAAACAGGACAAACCAAGGATGATTTTGATTGCTCCAGACTGGCCGCGCCAACACTGCTGCCCCCTCCTGCGCAGTGTGTCATGGTTATCTCCATGGCACCTGCCTCAGACTCCTTCCCTGCTGTCTCAGCAGGAGAACCAGATTCTGCATCCTCAGCTTCCAACACTGAATCTTGCAGCCTGGCTAATTACTTAATTTCTCCTTTACCATCCCTCAGCAAACCTGTGATGGATATCATTTTATAGGCATGGAGGCCTAGTACTAGAAAATCTTATGCTGAAAAATGGAAATGATTCTGTGCCTGGAACCAATCTCAAGGGATGACCACAGCAGCGCCCAATTTACCTCAGATTTTACAATACTTAACTGAGATGCTTCACAAGGGCCTGTCTTTTTCCTCCATTAAAATCCCTGACTCAGCCATTTCAGCTCATTATAACACAGAACCTCCCCTCTTCTCTCATCCACTGCTCAAGCAGTTCCTCAGAGGGGCCAAAAATTTGAGACCACCCAGGAGAGCTCCAACCCCAGCCTGGGACCTTAACTTTGTCTTGGAGAAACTCACTCTACCTCCTTTCAAGCCAGCTGCTATTGCAGACTTAAAATTTCTTTCTTGGAAAACAGCTTTCCTTTTAGCAATCACTTCAGCTAGAAGGGTATCTTGATTACAGGCCCTTATGGCAGTGGCGCCTTTCATCATCTTTCATGCAGACAGGGTGTCCGTCAGAATCAATCCATCCTTCATGCCCAAGGTGGTATCCATTGTGGCTCTTAATCAGACCATTCATTTGCCAACCTTCTTTCCCAATCCACAGAATAAAGGGGAACGGATACTGCATTCCTTAGATGTGCACAGAAAACTTAGATTCTACTTGGACAGGACTAAACCTCAAAGAAAATCTGAACAACTGCTGGTGGTATTTGCTGCAGGGGCAGATGGGAAGGCTATTTCAAAGCAAACCATTTCTAAATGGATAAGCCATTGCATTCATTTCTGCTTAAGCACCATGGAAAACCTATCCCCCAGGGGATCAGACCTCACTCCACCAGGGCTACATCTACCTCTACAGCCTTTCTCAGAGGCGTCCCTACTAGGGACATCCTAGAAGCTGCTACCTGGAGTTCTGTACATACTTTCACCAAGGATTATCATTTGCCAGTTTTTCTCTAAATCCAGAGCTGGCTTTGCCACTGTAGTCTTGCAGGGCCTTATAGCTGGCCCTAATGCTATCTAAATTCCTCCTCCCAACCATAGCTTTGGGAATCTACCCAAATGTAATGACTGCAGCAGTGAAACACGAAGAACATAGTACAGTTGTGTACACTTACCATAAATGCAGATGTTCGAGTGTATTCACTGTTGCAGTCCTGGTTACCCTCCCTCCAGTCCCCTAACTTCTTTTGGCTATACTTCTACTTTCCTTTACTATGCTTAAAAGCCTTTTTGGTGTATTTGCTTTTTTGTTCGTGGTATATCTTTGTGCTTTTATGTTTAATTGCTTCCCATTAGGGGGGTACCTGACATCTGGGGCAAGAAAAACTGATGTAATGGCATCAGCTGCATGTTTTATACCCCTGACGACCTGACGTCATGGAAGAAGGGACAGCAACCGACGCAGGACCCAAGACTTTATTAATCAGGCGAACTGAGGGCTACCTGCAAGCAGATAACCCAAATGTAATGACTGCAACAGTGAATACACTCGAACATCTACATTTATGGTAAGTGTACACAACTGTACTTTTGGCTGGCTGGTGTCTAGTATAATTTCTTTTGCTCATCTTCATTTGAATCTGTCACATTTTTAGACATTTTACTTAGATTTTCATAACCCCCACCACCTTTTAACTCTTAAAGTCAGAATACTATGTACATTTTCAAAAAAATATAGTTTCCCTTCAGATAAAAGTAACCCCAAATCAACAGTTGAGCAAAACATTACTTATTCTAAAATGAAGGTCACCCAAGCTAAAGCATGTGTTAGAGCCTGTGGTTCCACTCACACTGATTGCTATCTGTCCTTTTCTTATCTGTATTTCCCTCACAGATGTGAAAAAACAGCTTGCATGCTTTGAGTAACAGTTTTCTAGCCATTTGTGTTAACAGTGCACTGACTACATTTAAATTAAACTAAATTGTACAATGTTATACTGAATGCATTCAAGTATTAAGGCTGCTGGGGAGCCTACTACTTATGTAACTTATTCACTTCTCACAGTTTCAGACTGTATTTGTTTTTTAATTAACTGCTTGCCAGTGTACCTTTAAATGTTAATTACATTGTACTGTGTACATTTCACTCAGCTTGCAGTGTATAGACCTCTGATAAGTAACTGCTTGCACCTGCAGACTGCTGGTCTCCAAGTAGCACCTAATAACTTTGCAGATGCAGGAAATAATCTTTGTAACTTTTATTATATAGATGCTGTTTGGGCCTCTCATGATTAATTGCTTGTACCTGTAGACTTGCCTCCCACTGAGAACATTTACTAATGGTAAAAATAGCTAATGACTTTTCAAATGATGAATTAACTACCATTTGTCATGCCTTTCATTATTTTGTCATATTTTTCAAACTTAAAACAACTAGTTAGAGAAAAATAAAAAAAAAAAAAAAAAAACTGGTCACGGAAAACTCTAAAATTTATTACCAACACTTAGCGCTTCGGCTTAGAAATAACCTTCCAAATGTGACAAACACTAAAACATTTCTCCATTTAAATAATGCATTCAATAAAACAATTAACATCTAATTGTCTATTATCTAATCATAAACCTCCAATTACATTCCTTATTTAGGTCATGAAGCTCTAAAGTATTGTATTTCAGAATGAACAATGTTTCTTTATACAATAATTTGTTTTTAACATCAACACATTCTCCTAGATCAAGGTTAACGTGTTCCAAAATAGTTGCTTTTAAACAGTTTGGATTAGCTGCATGAAAATCCATAAAATGTGCACCCAAAGGACTATCCATTCTCATATTCCTTATATCTCTATTATGTTCTTGTACACGTTTTTTAAAAGATGTAATAGTGTCTCCCAAATAATATAACCTGTAATCACATCTTAACAATTGTATTGCACTTTCAGTATTGCAGTTATAAATCCCATTTGGATAAAAATGCATTCCATTAACCACTTTAAATGTTTTACTATATGTGTACAAATGTAGCACTTATTACAAATATATGTTCCTTTCTCCAAAATTACCTTATTGTGTATAGAGACAACAGGTGGAATAAATTCTTAATTAGATAATAGACAATTAGATGTCAATTGTTTTATTGAATGCATTATTTAAATGGAGGAATGTTTTAGTGTTTGTTACTTTTGGAAGGCTATTTCTAAGTCTAAGAGCAAAGTGTTGGTAATAAATGTTAGTGTTTTCCATGACCAGTTGGGTTTTTTTTTTATATTTTTCAAACCTGTCTGCTTAAAAACTTGTCTTTACTTAAACCAATGGCATTAATCCAGGCATCCACCAGTGTAAATAAAAAAATGGAAATTGTTATCTTAGTTGTACATCTAATGCGATTAATATATGTTTACGTCCCACACCAGAATAGCCCAAGATCATATCATTATATTAACTTTAACTTGCTTCTTTCCAGCATTTCTTGCCTTGTTATGGTGTAATGCCTGGATATGTTGCAACTAGGAAAAAGTATGTTCTTGCTTTAATATTTTAACATATGCTATAGTCACTGAGTAGAATCCCACCTCACATTTAAAATTACACTGACTATACCCTATAGAAACTACTATACAATGTAATATGCAACTTATAATCATGACATTTTATTTGAAGTTGTTTCTTCAGTCCCTTCAGTGTCCTTATAAATATTAAAACATAAAGTGGACTGTATGCTTTACAATTCTCCCAAAAGTATACAACAGTCAACAAAATTCTGGTCTCTTTCAGCCACATTTCACATGACTAAATCATGTATGTATGTAATGGGTTAATTTCACAATGCTTCTGGTCCTATTCTTGATCCTCTCCATCTACACCACCAGTCTCTGGTTCTAGTCCAAGGTACTCCTGATTCTTCTAGCCAACGTGTGTGCTTTTTCTGTTGCTCAAACATTTTCCTGTGGAATAGTGGAAAAGGTTTTCACTAACTAACTCACTCTCTGTCTCTCTATGGACTTCATTGTCAGAAGAATGAGAAGCAGAGTCGCCTTCTGCTTGCTGTCTCCCTGCTTGTTAGCTAAACATATTTATTTCTTCCTTTGTCTGCTGTGCATCCAAAAAATGTCTTTGATCCCTCAGAAACAATTATTTTGAAGACAGCTGAATACAACAACTTGAATCCAACACCTGCTTCTCAACACTCCTTGATTGATTGCATAGACTTGCTTCTCTTCTTCATGGTGTGTAGTGAGTAATCACGTCAACAAATATTGTGCTGTCTTCAATTTTCATACTTTTCCTTTCTACCACAATTGTCACAGCTCTTTCTGCTGTTACATTTGCATCCTTACTAATTTATATCTTGTCCACTTTCTCCGTTGGTCATATTTGGCACATAGATAATGTGCCTTTTCAATTAACAAATTCTGCTGTAGAATACCAGTACAGTTGTTTATTTTGGCTGTTTTATAAATAATGCAGTCTGTACCTTCTAATTTCTCTGCTACAACAGAAAACCTGACATTTTCTGAGTGCTCTGTCTTCTAACTGTAGTATTTGTGAAACCTGTCTTTTTGAGAAGCCCCATGTTCAGCCACCTTTTTCTCAATTTCAGTCTCTGATTTTTTTTTGCAGTTTTATTAGTTTATCTGAATAGCTAGTTACATTTTTTCCTAGCCTTTTGTTATTTGACTTTGTATATTCCTTCATTGCTTCGCTAATTTTTTACCCCTCTGAGAGCCTTTAATTTATTTTTCGTCTAAGTTATTGGTAGCTATCTTCTGTACCAAAGCTGAAACTTTAACTACGTTTTGCTGAACAGCTGTACGATTCTTCTGGCCAGAGCTTTTTTCTTCTCCTTTTCTGGTTGATTTTATCTTACTTTCTTCCAGGCAGTGTAAATACTAGCCAATAGCTGATAGCTGTCACTAGCTTTCTTCATAGTTTTAAAGTTTTAACACTGTGGAAAGCTGCAATAAACCTATTGATCAGTGTGGAACCATATTGGTAGTTCCCAGCAGTGTTGCTGCATTGTATTTTATGTTTAAACTGAACAGTCCAAATCCTGAAATAATTTTCCTCAACAGTTTTTTTCCAGCGTGCTCTCCCTTTGAATTATTTGTGCCAAACTGAGTAACTTTTTATTTTCTTGCACTGAAAGTTGCCACCTTTGTACCCAGTCTCTCTGTTTCCTTAGGCATGTGTTTCAGCTTTTTTCTTTTCAGTCCTACAGTACCCAGTTTTGAATAATCTGCAAGAGTAGTCTGGGTGGTAGCATCCATGCTTAACTCCCATCTGTAGTTAGTAATGGGAGTTAGGTTCTCCATATCTGCACAGTGGCCATCCCCACCTTAATATCCCCAGCTCTCATCTCTGAGGGGAAAAGATAGGCTAATTACACACTCAGTCAGGGAACAAATGTCACCCTGTTCAGTGAAGGAGGAATGCATAGGCTGTATTTATCCAGAAAAGGGAACCAACTAGAAGTTCTGCATGGAGGGGGGAGTGAAAAGAATGTAAGGAATCACATGACATGGTATAATGAATGTTATCAGAAAAGCATATTTACAGTATAACTTCTACCAGATGCATAGTCTGTATGACATAGCTAGACATAGCTCCCCTAACCCTACCAACACCGAGCCACCCTAATCCATTACTTTACCCAGTGCGACACAGAGTCCACAGATGTGGACACTGTACCACTGATATTCTAATTTTGAATTCATTCTTTTTTCCTGCTTAATTTGCATGTAACACTGAGTTTGAATTAGAAAGTAATAGGAGAAATGTGGCACTGGATTAGCATGGGAATTTCATGTAACTGGTTTTGCATTAGGGGTGAGGCGTATGGAGCTAATTTGAGCACTAATATCACATTTACATCTTTTCATTGTAGGAAATAAACCTTAACTGTGAGTAGTAACACAAATATATTTTTGTGCGCCCCAGCCACTTATTATAATAAAGTGTATTTTAACAAGATAAAAGCTGAGTTACACAGGTGTATTTTGTTTTAATTTTTTGGCTTTAAGGAGGAGGATTGGAAAATTAGCGTTTGTATCAGTAATTTAAAGGAGGGATTTTTATTTGGATATATAGCAATGGCGGAAAAATAGGAAGAACCAGTCAGCTACAGTTGTAGAAAGAAGTTAAAAAGAAAACACCCATGAAAGTATTCTTCAGATGTCACCATAGTATTGAAAGATTAGAGGATGTTATTCAGGAAACTCAAAGAAAATGAAAATATGACATACTTGGCAATGTGCAAAGGTAGAGTAAAAGATGGAGCATTTGTAGAGAGCAGAAATGCAGGTTGAGGAAAGCCATAGGCTGATGCTTACTACACTTTCCATGCCACGAATGTACAACACAACCTTAACATTGGTGGGGGATATTATTCCTTTGTGTTCTTGCTATGACATCACCAGGCAGATGTTCAGTTTTTATTTTGCGTTTATTTATGTAACAATTTATTTTGATTAGCACAACAAACAGAGGTTGTTTTTCATCTGTGACCTGTTAAAAAACCTGAACAAGAAGATATAATGCTAAATAAAGAATAACATAGTTAATTCATCAATAACATAACATTGGCAGCATACAGCAGCAGTGCAAAAGAAAGAAGCAGAAGATGACCAGCAATAACTTATAATCTATGAATAACTGGCTGAACAAGTAAGAAGGTGTATACTTTTAACATGAGTCAAGTATAGTATGTTGTTGTAGCAGTTCTAATGAGGGTTAGTTATGCAAAATACCTCATTACCGTTCTTGAACAGGGTGTAAGTTGCTACATTTTCAAGATGAAGAGCCACTGGTTTTCATATCTAGGGCGCTCTGACTGAAAAGACAGAGCTGCAGGTAACTCATAACTCATCTGGTGCCCTGTGCAGATCCCCAAACTGGCACCCCCATCCCTAAGTTGAGAAGAAAAGAAAAAGGTCTTCTCAAAGCTGAGGACAAAAAAAAATGACAAAAATGCTCCCATAACTCCAGCTTTACACACACCTCACAGGCAGTATCTGTGCGGCATCAATGCAGTGCCAGTACTGCACTGCTATGCCTTCAGTACCTGCTGATTGAACACCCTGACAGCTTGTTGCGTCTCTTTGAAAAGACCATGGCGCAGGACTAAAGCGTGTTTAGAGGCAAAGGGTTGCTAAGAGAATTTATTAACTTCCTTGTGTTAGGATTTTGTACGTACCTGAGTGGTATAGTAGTTCAGACTTATTAATTCATGGTTCAAATAAGATGCTTTTGTAGCTGTTTGTAGATTAGGAATCATGATATTTTTATGAAGAGTAACACAAGGGTGTTCCTTAACAGGTACATTTACTGTCAACATGGCAGTTTTGTTCACACTAAGTTGTAGTTAGGAGTAGTTAAGGAAATAATCACAGGCACCCATATGTCAGGATAGGTAGGAGGGCCCCTTTACTAAAGCACAGTTATGATGTTAGGAGTCAACAAGTGTGCAACTCTCAAGATCTAAACTGCATGTTGAGCTTATCTGGGGTCTTGTCTGTGTGACAAGAAACAGTTAAGGATCAAGTAATTATTTAAGATATTATTTAAGATATTTAAATTATTTTACAGAATTACAGTCCCTTTCTGGAAGTGAGTTAACTCCCTACTAAATGTTTACACTTTTCAACCATTTTTAGCCATACCTTGGAAAAAAGGGAATATTCTAAGAAATTGCCATCTTGGACGTAGCATGCATAAGTCCATTTTTCAGCTCTTCAGTCTCCATATTTCAGGACTCACTGAAGCTGCTCCCATTTTAACCAGATAACCATTTGATCTGCATAAAAATCCTGGTTTGGAAGTAGGTTGTATTGTAGGGACTTGTACCCCAGTATAAGGGGCATGACTGCGGGTTATGCACAGCTCTTGTAGTGTGGGAGAAGTGCTTCCTCTCCGTGGTATAATCTGCATTTCTCCAAAGTCACAGGAAGTTAGCAGCAACCTTGCATGACAGAGTTTTGGGAAGAAATGTGAAAGATGCAGAAGTAGTAATACTGCTACTACTATTAATAACACCTGTTTATCAGGTGAACCCACTAGGCACACAGTCCTTTTTCAGGGATGACCTGGGAGCAATGTCTGATTAAGTGTCTTGCTCATGGTCACCATGTAGAAAAATGAGGGCTGAGGGAATCAAACTCTGTATCATAAGAATTTCAGCTTACAACCTTAACCTGTGCATCAGTTGTAAGACAGTAGTACCAATCTGTTGTGAGCAGGAGAGTCATTGGGTCTGCAGCAAATCACAGTCTGAGCCATGGTTATATAATGAGGCATTAGACTATGAGTACCTTGGTGGAGTCAGAAATGGTTGCAAATGGTGACACAAAATGCCTGGTGAAGGACTGACATTAAAAAGCAATTTGTGCTTATGCATTAGGCATACAACTCTTTGTGGCTGGATCACTTGTAATGTTGGAAGGACTGACCCAACAGAGGTTCTGTACATTATTCTCTTATGACAACAGTAAATAAGTATGCTCAGTGTTCCAAGCTGCTTAGTTTTCATGGACAGAGCCATTCATTTTTTTCACTTGGGGCCACTGTTCAGACTCCCTGTTTAGTCCAGTTGTATTCCATTTTTGAGTTGTTCAAACTGTATTTTTCTTTCTTCAGTCATGAGCTGTCTGACTAGGTTATAGTATAGCTGTTGTTAAGGTTCTGACTTTCACACTTTGGCCATCATCTGCATGCTGTCAGACGCTAAACAGATTGTTTACATTTCTGATAAAATGGTCTGTTTTATGTTATGTTTATCGTTCAGGCTGATCCATTGTCTTTTCATTACAGGATTCCATGCATCAACAGACTCTACGTGCTATCAGCAGGCTGGCAACCCGGAAGTACAAGTCCCGCTGCAGGTCAGGAACTCATAAGCAACATGGTGGTCCTGATTCTGGGAGCAGCTGTAGCTCTGCACCTACCTGTGCTGTCTGTCTGGAAGAATTTGTTGAGGGTCAGGTAAGGGATCCTCATATCTGGTTAACAGTTTTGTAATGTAGGTGTATCTGGTACCAGTGACCTGCTCATGGCCTTTATTTCAAGCAGATCTATTCTTTCTTCTCCAACCTGTTGATAAAGGCCTTCATCGCACACATTTTCCTTAGAAAAGCATGAGGATCTCCAGTAGCTGGAAGCTTGCTGTCACTTCCTCTTCTTAATTATAAGCAGTTTGCTGCCAGAAGTAAAGTGCATAACAAATGTAATTCATGTTTCTCCATTCTCCACATTACCAAGGTCCCAGCAAAAATGAAATGTTAAGTTGTCAATCTCGCCTTCATTCTTGCTGGATGGGTTCGGAGCCGACCTTCGGCTCCGACTCGGCCTATACTAAAGCTCAAGAGCTATTTATACCGGCTCGCGGCTACCCTATATCCCACAATGCTAGCGCTAACTACCCAGATCTCGTTTGCCGCTTACAGCTGTGAGGTGCGTTTATTACTGGCTCTTCAGGTTAGAAGTTATAATTCAAAAATTTTCTATCTTTTCCATTAATCACTCAATTGATTCAGAAAGCTACCGCCGTGAGGGCCACCATGATCCTCATTGCTCCTTACTGGCCTCGTCAGATATGGTTTCCGTTCCTGCATCGTTACCTCTTGGGGCAGCCCTGGCATCTGGACCCAGTGACAGATCTCTTGACCCATCAGTCGGGACAGCTGCACCACTCCCTCCAATCTCTCAACCTCACAGCTTGGTTGCTCCAATTCCAACCGTAGCCAGACTTCCCCTTACTTCCCATTCTGTGCGTGACATACTTATAGCTTCCCTAAAGTCATCCACCAGGAGGATTTACGCCAGCAAGTGGAAGCGTTTTTCCTTCTGGGCAGGAGCTAGAAATATAGATCCTTTTACTGCCCCTATCCAATCAGTCCTAGACTTCCTAGCCAAATTGTTTCACTCAGGGTCTTCTTCCTCCACCATCAGAGTACATTTAGCGGCTATTTCGAACTTTCATGCAGGCTTTTCGGACTCCAGTATCATGTCCCATAAGCTTTGAAAACCTTTCTCAAAGGTATCTTTTTGCTTAAGCCCCCAATCAGGGACCCCCCACCGCAGTGGGACTTAAATTTGGTTCTAACCTCCTTGATTCGTCCCCCCTTTGAACCTGCGGCTTCCTGCTCCCTGAAATTGCTATCTTGGAAAACTCTCTTTCTGGTCGCCATAACATCTGCGAGAAGAGTATCAGAACTTCAGGCCCTTTGCATTCGTTCACCTTATCTAGTTTTCCACAAAGACGGAGTGTCCCTCAGGACTAATCCGTCCTTTTAACCCAAGGTTTCTTCTGAAGCGAACCTAAACCAGACTATCGATCTTCCAATTTTCTTCCCCAACTACTCCAACAGAGCGGAACAAAAACTGCATTTTCTGGACATTCATCGTCAACTCCGTTACTATTTGGATAGAACCAAGCAAGCCAGGAAATCTGAGCAGCTCTTCCTTTCTTATGCAGCAGGCAAGAAAGGCCTTCCAGTTTCCAAAGTAACCCTTTCTAGATGGCTGGCATCTGTGATCACTTTCATCTATCAGCTCAGACGCCAAAAGCTACCGTCAAGGCCCAGGGCTCACTCAACCAGAGCATTAGCCACCTCAATAGCTTTTCAGGCTAGATTACCAATAGATTCCATTTGTGCAGCAGCCACTTGGACCTCTCCTCATACCTTTATCTCTCATTACAAATTAGACATGGCCTCCAGAAGCCGGGCTAATTTTGGTTCCACCATTCTCAAGAGTCTGTTCCGATGAGCCACCCAGGGTGAAGGTGCTAGGGACGTGGTCCCATCCAGCAAGAATGAAGGCAAGATTGACAACTTAACATTGAGAAGTTATGTACCTACCATAACGTTTCATGTTAGTTGTCTTCTTCTTCTCGCCTTCTTTCTTGCGTCCCACCCCCCCCCCACCCCCCCATCTCCCTAGCCTGGACAGACCTAAGGATCCTTGGGGATCTTCTTCTTGCCTCAGTTTGACCCCTAGGCTATCCCTTCTGGTAGCTATAGGTCTAGGTGACTTTCGAGTGAGGTTTTCTCTCCTCCTTTTGTTGGAGAGCAAAACTGCTATGGTTTTCAGCTGTCAAATGAGATCTGGGTAGTTAGCGCCTAGCATTGTGGGATATAGGGTAGCCTCGAGCCGGTATAAATAGCTCTCGAGCTTTAGTATAGGCCGAGTCAACCCATCCAGCAAGAAAGAAGGCGAGAAGAAGACAACTAACATGGAACGTTATGGTAGGTACATAACTTCTCATTTATGACCCATACCCCTCTGTGTATCCAAAAAACATGGAACCATTTCTTTTATAATGATTTCATCCTTTTGTTCTCCTAGTGTATGACAGGGATTTACAAATTTTTGTTAATGTTGCAAGTAAGAATGGTTTCTCCTGGTAGAAGAATAATTCTGGGAATGACAGACAGTATTTTATATGTGGAAGCCATTAGCCATAAGATTCACCTTAACACCAAGAGAGTTATAGTGATTCCATAACTGTACTGACAAATTTAGAGCAACGTAAACATTATGTTTTAATTCAGTTTAATAACAAGGGCATTAATGTTATCATTATCTTTTTATCAACATAAAAGAACTCCGGTGCTATTTAGGTTTTTTGTTATATGATTTATAAATATGAATGCATTGTTAATTTTTTTATAAAACTGTATGGTCACATCAGGTGGAATCCATTGGGTTTCTCCAGCAGTGTTGATTGCTTCTGTACAATTCCCTCACCACAAGATCAAAAACCACTCCTCTCATTTCACATAAGATCTACAATTGTTTTGCTCTTACTCTTAAAGATGAATTTTACTTTAAGCATGAGTTCATCCCACTCTAGTATTAACTCTCTGTAATAATCCCAATCTGTTTTGATTCAAATAAACAAGGACATCTAGTCTTTAAGTGTAAATGACAGACCTCCCGTAAGGAATCTATACTAATTTGAGAGTAGCTATGTCTTTTAGATAGTCTGCATTTAGCCTAATAAGCATACACTGACAAATTGGAGTAATACTCTCAAGACAACGTGCTGTTGCCATAGTGTGGAGACTGTTATGACCAGCAAAGTTAATAATGGTCTGTATTGTGTAATTAGCTTAAACCTTCCATCCCATTGATAGTGATTGTCTTTCTGTACTCCAAAAAATCAAAGCTAGAACTTCTTTTTCAGTTTATGAATACTTTCTGAGCAGGTGAATTGTTTTCTAGCTGCATAAGTAAGCATATTTTTCTCACCTGGGGATGTATTATAGTGAAACACAACTCCAGTACCATATGGAGAACCATCAAAATCTAGTGCAAGTGTCTTGTTACAGTTACCAGCCCTGTAGCCTACATTAGTAATTAATTAGATTTTTTGAAGCAGCCCCTAAGAGGGTATGACTGCTGCACTCTGGTCAGGGGTGAATATGCCATATTAATTTATCAAGCAAAGGGATGATTACACCTCTTTCAAACAAGCAGGTATGTGTCTGTCTGTCTGACTGTGTATCATGAATTGCTTTCATCTTTTCAACCGAAGGACACATTTCTGATGTTCTTCGTGTTTCACTGTTACAGTCATTATATTTGGGTAATCTGCTGGCAGGTTGCCCTCAGTCGGCCTGAATATCAAAGTTTTGGGTCCTGCGTTGGTTGCTGTCTCTTCTTCCATGACGTCAGGTCATCAGGGGTATAAAGCATGCAGCCGACGCCATTTTCTGTAGTCTTTCTTGCCGTGCGGTGCCCGAAGCAGTTCGCAAATGCTGGTCGGCCAACTCCTGAAATTTTCGCATTCGAGTTTCAGAACTGAAGTCTTCAATTAAAGCTAAGTACCCCGTTGTGGAAACTTTTTCTTGCTCCTTACCGATGTCAGTAAAAGTTAATAATTGCATCACTTGTGGGAAGCAAATCCCTCATAAGGATTTCCATTTGTACTGCATTCCTTGCCTAGACCCAGATCATAACGTGCCTTGCTGTCGGTTTTGTGCTAGATTTAACCAACGCACTATTAAGCGTCGGTATATCTTTGCTTCAGAATATTTTGGAAACAGATTTAACTACCCTGAAATGTCGTCGGATAGCAGTCCAACTACTGGAGTTCACAAAAAACGCAAAGAAAAGGACAGAAACAGACCATCGAGGTCCAAAATGATGACGAAGCATCTCCTAAGTCAGTCGCAGGTACTCAGTGAGGCGCTTTCGCAGCCCCTCATACCCGCTACTTTCGAGTCGCCGGCCTGTACCGAGACCCATGTGGAGTCCGGCATGCCACGAGATTTCAGAGTATTGTACCCACGGATGTCTCTCCCTCGGATGAGTCCGGAGCCGCTGAGCAGGCACCGGCTTCTGAGGGTGTTTACAGGCCTCAGCATTTCTATATAAAACTGACGCCAGCTTCAAAACGAAAGACAAAATCAACTTCTAAGGCAAAAAAAAAAAAAACCTGATACATGAGCCACGTGCTCAGGCCTCTATGCCCAAAAAACAGATGATCAAAATGGCTGAAGTCTTGATTACCTTGATCAGGAATTCCCAACCCCCCTGATAAGAGGCCTAGGCAAGACACTGATTATGAATCTTCAGATCAGGTTTCTATTTCTTCTAATTCCTCTTCTGATCAGGAATTTTCTGTACCACCCGATGAGGATTCAGATGCAGAGGAATCCATCCCATCTGCATCTCCTCCTGAAGACTATTCTTTTGGAGAAACCTTGCATACTTTGAGGGAACATTTTCATTGGGAGAATCAAAATTTCTCAGAATCAAAAAAGAGGCTTAGGGATTTCCTTCTTCTTCCTCAGCATAGGCTTTTGGCCATACCTCCTGTATTAGACATTGTTGATGATGTGTTTTCGGAATCAAGCATGGCTCCAGATTCCCTACCTCCTGCTCCTAGCAAGCCAGACAGATATTACAGGGTTCTTGACTCCCACAAATTTTTATTCAAAAATCCTGCTGCTGACCCTGAAACTATCTCACAGGGTCCCAAAGGTGTAAAGGCCTCAACAGCTAAAAATCCTATCCCCTCTGATAGAGATTCCAAGGTGCTGGATAGATGGGGAAATAAGGTTTATACATCTGCAACCTTGGCAATTAGGGCCTTAAACTGCCAGTTTCATATGCTTAAATATCAACAGCATGTTATGGGATTATTGAAACAGAAAATTATGTTGATTTCTGAATGTGTGGAAAATAAAGAATTACAGGAATTATTGCATGCAGCAGAACAGGTTGGAAAGCATACTTTGCAATGTGGTTGTGATTCCTTGAAGGCCTCCTGCAGGGCTGCAGTTACTGGATCTGTGATTAGAAGGCATGCGTGGCTCAAGGAGCAAAATCTGCCTGATCATGTTAAAGCTAAATTGTTGGATGCACCTTTACAGCATGATACTCTTTTGGTAATAAGGCAGAAGAGGTTTTAAAGAAAATGGAAGACAAAGCTAAGTCTATGCAAACTGTAAAAGACTTCTTACAAGTGCAGCCACCAAGATTCAGTAGACACTGGCCTACAAAAATGTGGTCCTTTCCTGTCTCCGACAGAGCCTCACGGGGCAAATCCAGGTGCTCAAAAGGCTCTAGATACCAGTCACAGGGTTCTTACAGGTCAAAGCAATGGGGTGCCTCTACCTCCAAATCTGGAGGAAATAAAGCACAACCCTACAGTAAACAGTCTCAATGACTTCCCTCTGCCATCACTAAGCACTTATCTTTTGGCAGCCCCCTTGGGGGGAAAACTAGCACTTCATGCTCAAAATTGGCAGTTAATAACCCAGGACAAGTGGATATTAAACATAGTATCCCAGGGATAACCCAGGACAAGTGGATATTAAACATAGCATCCCAGGGATATAGATTTCATTTCCATACCTTGCCAATTCCAAATGGTTGGCCAGATCTGTCACAAAAATCAATGGGCAGAGGCACAGAAACAAGTTATGTACCTCATGGATATGGGGGCTATTCAGCCAGTACCAGAACAGGAAAAAGGACAAGGATTTTACTCAAGACTGTTCTTGGTACCCAGAAAAGACAATGCCTGGCGCCCAATACTGGATTTATCGATTTTTAACACATTCTTGGACATCCCAAAATTCAAAATGCTGACTTTGCAACAGCTTCTGCCCATGCTGGGCAAGAATGCTTGGCTAGTGACTCTAGACTTAAAAGAGGCATACCTGCATATCCCTATAAGGGAATCATGCAGAAGCTACCTCCGCTTCAAGGCTGGTTTTATGCATTACCAATTCTCTGCACTGCCCTTTGGCTTATCTACTGCGCCCAGGGTCTTTACAAAGTGCCTGGCACCAGTAATTGCATTTTGCAGACAAAGAAGCATACAAATCTATCCTTACTTGGACGATGTCTCATTCAAGCAGAAAACAAGGACATTCTTCTTCAACATCTGGCGTTTGTAAAAAGGCTTCTAACATGCCTAGGGTACACAATAAACGAAAAGAAATCACAACTAGTACCCCCTCAAAAGATTAAATTCCTGGGTGTAAGCTTGAATACAGCTGCCCAGATGGCTTAACTTACGCCAGACAAAGGCAACTGACTATTTACTTCAAATAGATGGCAACAAAAACCCAGTTATCTGCAAGACAAATTCTGCAGGCTTTGGGGTTCATGGCATCCTGTATTCTACTAATTTCATATGCAAGAATGCATATGAGGA
The DNA here is from genome assembly GCF_019279795.1 of Protopterus annectens. Classification (NCBI taxonomy): domain Eukaryota; kingdom Metazoa; phylum Chordata; order Ceratodontiformes; family Protopteridae; genus Protopterus; species Protopterus annectens. Next base: position 526,483,541 of record NC_056747.1, on the reverse strand, counting down.
AACTACAGTGGTATCTAAAAAGTTTATGGAGTCAGCATTGTCACAGTCTGGAAACAATGATTCCTCTCATTCCCTGGCTACAACAGGAGTTTCTTTGGTGGGCAGAGACATGTCACCAGAACATGGGACAGTCTTTCACTCTACCCCCTGCCTACCAAACCCTAACTACAGACGCATCTGACTATGCTTGGGGGGCCCACCTGGCGGGGAGATACATTCACGGCATATGGAGCCCAAAACAAATGCATCTGCATATCAACCAGAAAAAGATGTTAGCTGCTCAGAATGCCCTGACAACCTTCAAGGACTTACTTCATCCAGGACAACTACTGATAAAGACGGACAACACCATGGTTATGTGTACATAAACAAGCACACATTCTTACCCCCTTTGCAGACTAGCCATGGTATTGTGGGACACAGCCTTGACTTACCAAGTACATCTTCAAGCTCAATTCCTCCCAGGAAAACAATATACTCTGGCAGATGATCTAAGCAGAAATCTTATGGACCCTCACGAGTGGAAACTGGACCCACAAGTCTTCAGCATGATAACAGAGAAATGGGGGAGCCCGGACATAGATCTATTTGCCTCTCCTCAAAATTATCAACTGGACAAATTCTGCACAAGGACTTATCACAGACAAGCATGGAAAGTGGATGCCGTATCCTTCAGTTGGAAAAAACTATCAGTCTATGCCTTTTCTCCTCTGCCTCTTCTTCCCAAGGTCTTACTAAAGGTCAGACAGGTTGTTGTGTCTTTCGGTTTTTCCCGGTTAGGGGTCGCCACAGCAGAACTCCAGTCCGCTAATGATTGGCAGTAGATTTTTATGTGCCGAGTTGCTGGCCCTGATGCACAACCTTCAACGAAAGTACGCACATTCACGCAGGTCTCCACACAGAAGACGCTCTAGCTGAGAATCGAACAGGACAAGGTCTTACTATGAGGCGACAACGCTACCGCAGCACCACCACCACAGTTCACTAAAGGTCAGACAGGAAAAAACAAAAATGATCCTAATTGTCCCGGACTGGCCTCGCCAGCACTGGTACCCCATTCTAAGGAATATGTCTCAACTCCCTCCTTGGTACTTGCCTCAAAAACCTCATCTACTGTCTCAGCAGAACAATCAAATTCTGCACAATCAGCTCCAAACTCTGCACCTGGCAGCATGACTGATCATGTATTTATTCAAACAACACCTCTCAGTAAAGCTGTGATGGATGTCATTTTGGAAGCCAGAAGGCCTAGTACTAGAAAATCTTTTGTGATAAATGGAAGAGATTCTGTGCTTGGAGACCAAGCCTAATGACACAGCAAAGCCAAATATTCCTCAGATTTTACAATACTTGATTGAGATGCTTGACAAGGGCCTTTCTTTTTCATCAATAAAAATCCATGCCTCTGCCATCTCGGCTCATTACAACACAGAGCCTCCCATCTTTTCTCATCCTCTGCTAAAACAGTATCTTAGAGGGGCCAAAAATTTAAAGCTTCCCAGATCATCACTAGCTCCTGCATGGGACCTCAATTTTGTGTTGGAAAAGCTCACCCTGCCCCCATTTGAACCAGCAGCTACTGCGGATGTAAAGTTTTTATCTTGGAAAACAGCTTTCTTTCTAGCAATCACTTCAGCAAGAAGGGTTTCAGAACTACTGGCCCTCATGGCTGTGGAGCCTTTTATTACATTTTACCCGAACAGGGTGTCCCTCAGGACCAGTCCTTCCTTTACGCCTAAGGTGGTATTCAGTGTGGCTCTTAACCAAACTATTCACCTGCCAAATTTTTACCCAAATCCGCAGAATAAGGGGGAGCGGATTCTGCATTCCTTGGACGTACACAGACAACTA